>NC_133619.1:119029756-119209756 GCF_048593235.1 Sminthopsis crassicaudata | reverse complement strand
GCATACATCCTCGTACAGATCATTGTTGAAGTGTATAATGATCTTCTGGTTCTGCTTAGCATCAGTTGATGTAAGTCTCTCCAAGCCTCTCTGTATTCCTCCTGCTGGTCATTTCTTACAGAACAATAATATTCCATAACCTTCATATACCATAATTTACCCAACCATTCTCCAGTTGATGGACATCCATTCATCTTCCAGCTTCTAGCCACTATAAAAAGGGCTGCCACAAACATTTTGGCACATACAGGTCCCTTTCCCTTCTTTAGTAGTTCCTTGGGATATAAGCCCAGTAGTAGTATGGCTGGGTCAAAGGGTATGCACATTTTGATAACTTTTTGGGCATAATTCCAGATTGCTCTCCAGAATGGTTGGATTCTTTCACAACTCCACCAACAATGCATCAGTGTCCCAGTTTTCCCACATCCCCTCCAACATTCATCCTTATTTGTTCCTGTCATCTTAGCCAATCTGACAGGTGTGTAGTGGTATCTCAGAGTTGTCTTAATTTGCATTTCTCTGATCAGTAGTGATTTGGAACACTCTTTCATATGAGCGGAAATAGTTTTAATTTCATCATCTGAAAATTGTCTGTTCATATCCTTTGACCATTTATCAATTGGAGAATGGCTTGATTTCTTATAAATTAAAGTCAATTCTCTGTATATTTTGGAATGAGGCCTTTATCAGAACCTTTAACTGTGAAAATGTTTTCCCAATTTGTTACTTCCCTTCTAATCTTGTTTGCATTAGTTTTGTTTGTGCAGAAACTTGTTAATTTGGTGTAATCAAAATTTTCTATTTTGTGATCAATAATGGTCTCTAGTTCTCCCTTGGACACAAACTCCTTCCTCCTCCACAAGTCTGAGAGGTAAACCATCCCATGTTCCTCCAATTTATTTATGATTTCGTTCTTTATGCCTAAATCTTGGACCCATTTTGATCTAATCTTAGTATGTGGTGTTAAATGTGGGTCCATGCCTAGTTTCTGCCATACTAATTTCCAGTTTTCCCAGCAGTTTTTGTCAAATAATGAATTCTTATCCCAAAATTTGGGATCTTTGGGTTTGTCAAACACTAGATTGCTATTTTTATTCACTATCTTGCCCTGTGAACCTAACCTATGCCACTGATCAACTAGTCTATTTCTTAGCCAATACCAAATAGTTTGGGGACTGTTGCTTTATAATATAGTTCTACATCAGGTACAGCTAGACCACCTTCACTTAAATTTTTTTTCCATTACTTCCCTTGAAATTCTCGACCTTTTGTTGTTCCATATGAATTCTGTTGTTATTTTTTCTAGGTTATTAAAATAGTTTCTTGGAAGTCTGATTGGTATAGCACTAAATAAATAGATTAATTTAGGGAGTATTGTCATCTTAATTATATTCGCTCGGCCTATCCAAGAGCACTGAATGTCTTTCCAATTATTTAAATCTGACTTTATTTTTGTGGCAAGTGTTTTGTGATTTTGCTCATATAATTCCTGACTCTCCTTTGGTAGATATATTCCCAAATATTTTATACTATCGAACGTTATTTTGAATGGAATTTCTCTTTGTATCTCTTGCTGTTGGATTGTGTTGTTAATGTATAAAAATGCTGAGGATTTATGTGGATTTATTTTGTATCCTGCCACTTTGCTAAAATTCTGAATTATTTCTAATAGCTTTTTAGCAGAGTCTTTGGGGTTCTCTAAGTATACCATCATGTCATCTGTGAAAAGTGATAATTTGATTTCCTCATTTCCTACTCTAATTCCTTGAATTTCTTTCTTGGCTCTTATTGCCGAGGCTAGAGTTTCTAGTACTATATTGAAAAGTAATGGTGATAGTGGGCAACCTTGTTTCACTCCTGATCTTATAGGGAAAGGTTCTAGTTTATCACCATTACATATGATGTTTACTGAAGGTTTTAAATATATGCTCCTTATTATTTTAAGGAATAGTCCATTTATTCCTATACTCTCAAGCGTTTTTAGTAGGAATGGATGTTGGATTTTATCAAATGCTTTTTCTGCATCTATTGAGATGTGATCATGGTTTTTATCAATTTGATTATTAATATGGTCAATTATACTAATAGTTTTCCTAATATTAAACCAGCCCTGTATTCCTGGTATAAATCCCACTTGGTCATAGTGTATTATCCTGGGGATGATTTTCCGAAGTCTTTTTGCTAATATCTTATTTAAGATTTTAGCATCAATATTCATTAAGGAAATTGGTTTATAGTTTTCTTTCTCAGTTTTCGATCTACCTGGTTTAGGTATAATTTTTCAACATTGATCCTTGCATAGCCTTGTGTTTCAGCTTTTCTCCTCCCTCCTCCCAACCCCCTCCCCTAGATGCAGGTAGTCCCATATATGTTGTATATGTTAAAATATATGTTAAATCCAATATATGTAAACATATTTATACAATTATCTTGCTGCACAAGAAATATCAGATCAAGAAGGAAAGAAAATGAATAAGAAAATAAAATGCAGACGAGTGAGAATGTAACAAGATTATTGTAATAATGATCAAGTATGAAAAAATATAGTTACTCTGATCAATACAATGATTCATGACGACACTTAAGGACCCATGATGAAAAATGCTATCTACCTCCAGACAGAGAATTGATAAAATTTGAGCGCAGATTGAAGCATATTTTTTCACTTCTATTGTGTATATGTGTTTTATTTTGCAACATGGCTAATATGAAAAATGTTTTGAGGGATTTTTTTTAAGTCACGAAATAATTACAATAGATAAGAGGCTCCTTGAAACACTTGAAAAGTTTCTTTTCCAATTCGTGCTAATTAGCCATCCTAATTTAACTTACCATATTTTGACCCATTTTGGATTGTAAATCGGTTTCTCTGAGCCCCTCTCTCTCAGTGTTTCTGAATCTGACTCCTTTTGCCTCTTCTCTCTGTCTCATGTCAGTTTTTGAGTCTGTCTCTCTCCCCTCCCCCACCTCGCTTTCCCTTTCAGCCAGTTTGCTTCTGTTGCTATTTTCATCCCAGCTGCTCCTTGGGTACTTGAGTGCCTCTGAAGGGGAACAAGCCAACTGCCTTCCAAAATCTCATAGACCTGATACCAAAGGAAAGAATGCACAAAGAGGAGGCAGGGAGATCAAGAGAAACTCCTGGCTAGTCTAATAAGTGATTCACTGCCTGGAAGCTCACTCCTCTCCCCCCTAATCCTAGACTCCAGAAAATTCAGTCACTTTCGCCCTCAAGGCAAGTGGGAACAAGAGGCCAGAGTGTTGGGGACTGTCCTAAAGTCTTTCCAGAGAGTTGAAGCTCGCCAACTTCCTCAGGGCTCACAAAGTACCCAGGGCTAAGCCTTTTAGATCTCATGGCCAATAGGAAACAGTTGGAAGATATCTGCACCTGCTCTTAACTAGGGGAGGGGCAGAACTCCATCAGGCCTGTCTGGAAGCAGATCCAACCCTAGCTATTATTGAACTTCTCTGGAATGCTGACTGAGCATGCTTTAAAGTAGGGTGAGATGGGCCAAAGGCCCCCCAAAATGCACAACAATTGCCATTTACATAGTATTGTAAAGATTGCTTAGTGCTTTTGCATAATTTCAGGCTTATTTGACTATTATCATTATAATTTTGCAGTCACAGATAGCTATGTCTCAAATGACTTAGGGATTGTCTTGGTCCAAAGCATTGGGTCCTAATTAAAAGACTGAAGCTGGTTACTTCCAGTCATAACAGTCATTTTATTTTTATTTTTTCTGAGGCAATTGGAGTTAAGTGACTTTGCCCGGGGTCACACAGCTAGGAAATATTAAGTGTCTGAGGTCAAATTTGAACTCAGGTCCTTCTGACTTCAGGGCTGATGCTTTATCCATTGCACCAACTAATGCCCCATAGAATAGTCATTTCAGGACAAGGAGGTCCTCTAGCCTAGGTTCATATTTATGTGTGATCTTCCACTGTTATCAAAAATACATTCCTTTGTGTTATTCAGGACTGTAAACTAGAGATCAATGACGTGTCACCATCCTTTAAGGGGAAAACATTCCAAATTATTCCCATACAGACTTCTGATCATTCTCCCCAACCCCCCTCCCCCAAGACTGATTTACTCCTCTGGAAACTTCTAGGTTCTAATCAATTCCTTGGACCATTAGTTTTAGTGCTTGGTAGCTCAGCTTCTTTTTTGTGTTTCAGGTTTCTTATCTGCAAAACACAAATAATATTTACCAATTTTCTGCCACCCAAGGATACAAAGAAATGAGTTAGTACTCAACCTGTGTAAGAAGGAATGTGGGCTAGTGGATATGTGTAGGTACAAAAGCATAGGGAGAGTTGTTTCCCATTGCATAATGAGCTGTTCTGTGCATGCTTGCTCTCTCCACATATAGTCTGGGTTGTGTGGCTTAAAGGCAATATGGCTTTCCATAAAGCTTAGAGATATAAGGGTATTTTTCTTAACAATTCTGTAAACACTCCCTGGAGTTACATATCCATAGAACTGATAGTTCTCTGCACAGAGTCATTGTGGTTAGGAAGTGTGGTGCTCTGGGACATTCTCAAGAGGAATCAGTGAAGTGGAGAGGAATGAGAGAACTGGGGAAGGGGATGAAATTAGTGTGTCAGGAACTTCAGTCCTCTTGATTTTAGAAAGATAGGAAGGAAGAATTGAGTCCAATAAAGCATTCTGGAAGAAAACAACCAACTTTTAGAAAAAAAATTTATCAATGTTGTTATCTTAATAAGCACAGTATTCTTCTTCTATACTTACTACTACTACCACCACCACCACTACTACTCCTATTACTAAAGCTATCACCACTACCACAACTACCACTACCATAACTACCACTACCCACTACTACCACCACTACTACTACTACAATTACTACCACCACCACTATTGCTATCACTACTACTACTACTACTACTACTACTACTACTACTACTACTACTACTACCACTACTAGTGAGGCAGGTAGTGATACAGTGCTTAACCTAGAGTCAGGAATAGATGAGTTTAAATTGAGCTTCAGACAGTGGAGAATTATATGATCTTAAGCAAGTCACTTAACTGATGCTTGCCTCAGCTTCCTCACCTGCAAAGTAAGAATAATAACAGCACCTACCTTGAAAGGTTATTGTGAGGATCAAATGAGATAACATTTATTAAAAGCACTTAACAAATAACTGACACATAGTGGGTACAATATAAACACTTATTCCTCTTTTCTACTATTTGCAAAAAGTTTAAATTATCTTCAAGGAAATATATTTCTTCTCAATATTAGGAGGCTTAATCAGCACACTCATTTCTATATATAAACATATGGCTGACCATCCTGGGTCTTGTCAGTCAAGAAAAAGGTCATTTATTTATATGACAAGTTCCTATCTTTGATATTACTTTGATTTACTTGCCTAAAATTTTTCTTTGTCTAAACAACTATAGAATATAAAAAAGGGGTTAGAGAGGGAAAAAATGTCAATTCTCTCTCATATCTGCCTATAATGTTTTGTATCTACTTTCACTCAAATTGTAGGCAAGAACAATATTTAGTAATTCTAGTGTTTTCATTTGTCCAATACAAATAGGCCAAATGGAATAATCAGGTCAAGTGAAGGGTTAGGTATCTTTTCTATCATCACTGATTTTAATTCTCAGTAAAAATTAACTAATCCATTAATTTTTTGTTCTGACATAGCACTATGCTTAAACAAATCCAAATAAAGTAATATGCAGTCTTTCATAACCTCATTTAAAACATAGTTTAATACAATTTAACTATTAATTATATATTAGAAAATATGTATAGAAGTCTTTATATTTCCTACATTATGTGATTTATTTAATTTTCCTTTATTAATTTTCTGACCAATATTGTTTATGGGAACAAGCGGTCTAATAACTTAGCTTCAAGATTACTTATAAAGAATTAAATAATTCTTAGGGAGGAGTAAGAAGCAGTTTAAATGAGTCATTAACAAGATTGTAAATTTATTTAAAAATTAACACCTTCAATTAAAACTCTATAATTTTTGTTAGATTGTTTCATTAAATACAAAAATAAAATGTTACATAGTCAAATTAATATCTTAGAATTATTATGGGTGAGACAATATTAGTATTGCGATTAGTATTGCCTTACTTTTTTGTATGGTTAGGACTGGCACAATGTGTAGACAAATAGGCCAACATGTATAAACTGTAATCCAGCCTTGCATGGAATACTCTGGATTCAAACCAACTGTGCTTATTCCAGGGGGATGCCCAGCAATTAGGTTTTGAAGCTTGTGCACTGACAACTTTCTTTGGGTTCAGAACCTACTTCTGATACTAACTAGGTGATCATAGCCAGGTCAGAACCTCTCTCAGCTTCAGTTTTTTTATCTTTTAAAATGAGAATGTAAGACCTGTAATACTGACTTATTAGAGTTTTGTGAGATTCAACTCAAGTTATGTATATAAGTGTTTTTTCAAAGCACTTCTAGTTCTAAACATTTAAAATGAACTTTATTGTACTATTTATTTTACATAGAAGCCATTTCAAGATATTGTACATCTGGACCTTTCCTAAGGAAAAGAAACAGGAATGGGACAGTTAGGTGGCTCAATGAATACAGTATTGGCCTTGAGGTCAAGAGGACCTGAATTCAAATATGGCCTCAGATATTTACTAGCTGTGTGACTTAACTCTTATCAAATTACTTAACCCTTAATGATTAAAAGACCCACAACAAATAACATCCCAATTAAGCAAGATGAATAAGTATAAGAATTGTACCTGACAATATAAGAAGCATTACACAATTCTACTAGATATTGGGATGTTCATTTGTTTATCTTATTTAGTCACTGTATGTATTGTTCCAGTTTTTGCTACTACATTCTGAATCAGTTCCTTCTATTCTTGCCAGATAGGTGGCTTAATGGATAGAACTTTGGTCCTAGAGCAAGCTCTAAATTCAGGTCTCATTTCTGACATTTATTTTATTTGGGGAAGTCAATTAAATATCTGTTTACCCAAGTTTCTTTCTCTGTAAAATGAAGATGATACTAACACAATAATTAAGTGACTTTTCTCACATAATTCTAAATTATTTTCTAAATCAGTTAGACTAATTCATCAATATTGTTGTATTTTTTCCCAAACCCTTCCAGTTATTTCTGTCTTTTGTCATCTTTGCCAATTTGCTGGGTGTGAGGTAAAACCTTAAAAGTTATTCTAAATTACATTTCTCTTATGAATGATTAAGAGCAATATTTCAGATGGTTGTCAGTAGTTTGCAAATTCTTATTTTAAAAACTGTCTATATCTTTTGACTGCCTAGTTTTGGGAGTTGATATATCTATGTCAGTCTCCAATAGCATTTGTTATCCTTTCAAGTCCCAACTAAAATCCTGTCTCTACAGGAAGCTTTTTCCAATTCTTAATTCTACTGCCTTTCCTAGTCATCATTTCCCATATATCTTATATATAACCTGTTTGTACATATGTGTTAGTTATTTTCTTCATTAGATTATAAGCTCCTTGAAGGTAGGTATTGCCATTTGCTTTTCTTGTGTTTCCCCCCCTCCCCCCCACAGTGAACATATAAAGTGAAAACACTACAAAAGTGTTGGTATCCTGGAATTTCCTCACTTAGAAAAATTTTTTTCTTATGGCCTAATGGACTATTTTGAAAACAATTGTATTAAGTCTTTATAGTTCTTTGAATTTTGAAATAGTAAGAACTATAGATAAGATGGCATGAATTGTGATGTCATTTTGCATGCTGGCACTTATGGTTAAGGTATTAATTGTGGAACTGTTGGTTCCACAGGCTGGGAACAGCAGGTGATATTGTAAAAACCAAAAGGGGGGGGGGCAAAAAGTTGCACTGGAGGGGCAGCCAGATAGTGCAATGGATGGCATATAGGCCCTGGAGTTAGGAGAACCTGAGTTCAACTGTGACCTCAGATACTTAACACTTTCTAGCTATGTGATCTGGGCACGTCCAATTGCTTCATCAAAAAAAAAAAAAAAGTATTGGAGGCTATGTATATGTATGTAATTTACAAATATGTTCATATGTTCCTTTCCCAGAAAGCCATCTCTTGTAGCAAAGAATAAAAAAGCAGTTCATCATAGTTAAACGGACACATCAATTGAATATTGAGCTATATGCAGTTTTTCTTTCTTTCTATCCCTTTCTATCTTTAGCAAAGTGCCTGATAGCTCATAAGCACTTCGTAAGTACTTGTTGACTAACTGATTCCATATCACTAGTAGACTACCCGGTGCTCAAAGCAGAAGGTGCATGTTCCATCATTTCTTGGGACCCAAATTAAAATTACACAGGACTCAGCTTAATTTCTCCTCCCTTCTTTTCCCTCCCCCCATTTACAGTGTTGTTTCCATGGTTCTGCTCACTCGGTTACTTTATCTCAGTTCGATGCAAGTTTTTCTTTTTTTTGAATTCTGCATCTTCCTTGTGTTTTATGGAGCAGTAAGTAATGTTCCAACACAATCTTTTATTCTGATTTTCTTAACCAATGGACCTTTACCTTTTTCCCCTGTTCTTTGTTAGTTAATACAAATAGCTATGTCTATATTTAAAAAAAAAAATGTCCGAGGCTATTTAGGAAAGGTTAAATAATCAGCAAACGACTTATAGCCTAGGTTTTAAAGGCAGTATAAAAAATACCCACTGAACTTCTGGAATGGACCACAAGCAGACTAGTATGCAAGGTTTTTAAAGCCCGTTTTAACCATTCTCAGCGAACTTCTGGAACGGCCCCTCTCTGGGAGGCAGCAGAAGGGACTGTTCGAGAACAAGAAGGTATCCGCGGGGAAGATCTGATAGCGGCGGGGCCAGCTGGGCACTAAAGGAGGAACGTAGTCTGGGGAAGGGGATGCAAACAGTGCGGCGGTGGCTGGAGGAGGAAGCAAAGGTGAGAAGACGATTTCAGTATATCCGCATTTGTCAGAGAACCTCCCAGCTCCGGGTGAAGGGAGCCACCCCGAAGACCGAGGCTAGGAAGGAGGGGCAGCGCACAGCAGGAGGAGGAGCTGCAGAGGCTGGAGGGGGTGCGGCGATGGCAGGGGCGGCAGCCGCGGAGCAGCCACGTTTTGTTTTGTTATTTTCCATAGGAGTAGTTTCCTCGGTCTCGGCTGGAAGTCCGGTCAGCGCCGCAGTCAGCCTAGTCTAGCCCGGCCCCCGATCTCTTCAGGTGACAGCGGGTCACCTCGGAGGAGGCGGCCCAGTCCTCCTCACACAACTCCGCCCCCGCCCCCGCCCCCGTCCAGCCTCCCTCTCCGGGCTAGCGTGTTTGGACGCGGAGAGAGCGCGGTGGAGGCGGCGGCGGCGGCGGCGGGAGCAGGAGCAGGAGCAGAGGCAGCAGCCTCAGGCAGCGACGCGCAGCAGCAGCAGCCGCAGCAGCGGCAGCAGGGCATCTAGCACCACGAGGTGCCCCCCGGCCGGCGGCGATCGTAACCGAGGGGACGAGTCCTTGGGTTCCGGGGGGCAATGGTTTTCTGACGGTACAGCTGAGCAAAAGCGAAGAGAAGGCTCCCGAACCAGGGCGCGAGGGAGAGATGTCGTGTTGACCCTGCGTGCCAGTCCAGCCATCGGGCGCGCGCACTCTCCTGCCGCTGTCAGTCGAAGCTTTCGCCTCGCCAAAGACGGCCCGCGGCATCTGGCACCGAGACGCTGCCAGCGAAGAGGGCTCGGGCACTGGGGAGGGAGCACTGCAGCTGCCTGAGTTTGGGACTGGGCTGTGACCCGAGGGCCAGCCCCGGCCGAAGTTGTGGGCGCGGGTTGGCGCAGTTCCACCCGCGGCGCCCCTTCCTTTCTCGGAGCTCGCTCGGCGCGGCCGGGCGCGGCCAAATCTTTCCCTGGAGTTCTGACTTGGGGAAAGAGCTATGGAAGCTCCGAGCTGCATCCAGGACGAGCCTTTCGCGCACCCCCTAGGACCCGATCCTGAGCCCGAGCCAGCGCCTGAGGCGGGCCCCGTCCAGCCCGGGCAGGGCAAGCCCGGCGAGAAGCGCTTCAGGCTGTGGTACGTGGGCTGGTCGTGCCTGGACCGGAGGACCACGCTGCCCATGCTGCCCTGGCTGATGGCGGAGATCCGACGTCGGAGCCAGAAGCCCGAACCCGGCTCGGCCCGCGAGGTGCTCCTGCTCCTCAACGCCCCGTACCTCCGCTGCGTCCCCGCCCCCTCGGGCGGCGGCGGGAGCCCGGGGGGCAGCCCGGCAGCCCCCGGGCCGCTGCCCAACCCGTCCGTGTTCATCTTTGAGCACAAGGCGCAGCACATCTCCCGCTTCATTCACAACAGCCACGACCTCACCTACTTCGCCTATCTGATCAAAGCCCAGCCAGATAACCCCGAATCTCAGATGGCCTGTCACGTTTTTCGGGCCACCGACCCCAATCAGGCAAGTGTCCCTCCGCCCGGGGCGGGCGCGGCTCGCGCTCGGAGGGGGGCGCGCAGCTCGCCAGGGCTTCTCGGGGTCGCGCCGCTACGTCCGAGGGAACGCTAACCGAGGCACTGGGGAATTTGTTTTCGCAGCTGTCAGTTCTGCTCTTGGGGAGGTGGGTACGACCCTGTCGGTGGCAGAGAAGTGGGAAAGAAAGAAGCTTTTCAGACAAGGAAGGGGGCGGGGAAAAAGACGGCTCTCGGAGGGGGGGGAAGAAGTAGCTTGGGCCTAGGGATGGGCTCCCTCTGCTTGAGACAAGGATCCCCCTCCCTCTGTCCTCCACTCCTAAGGCCCTTGGTGACTGACTGAGCGATAGTCCGCTGGGAGAAGTCCTGTAGGGATTGGCGGGATCCGAAGGTGGAATTTAAAACGGGTCACGTGCAGCTTGCTTTATGCTTAAAAGGAGTGGCTTGGAGAGGGACGGCAGCCTTTTGGGCAGCACCTTCCGTGGTTTTTTATTTATTTATTTTATTTCTAGGCCTGTCGAGGCCGTCCTGAGCAGTCCGGCAGCAAGTTCCGATCACTTTGCAGAAAAGTTATGCATTGAAGGGAAAGTTGCATTGAGTTAGGCGGGATCTTGCCTACTTGGCCAAAGTGAAATCACTGTTATTCAGTTATCTACCTGGGAGGTGACTGTGCACCTTTTTTAGGCAAATCATTGAATGTTTCAGCTATTAAAAAACTGGGTAGGAGAGTGTATGAGTAGGAGGAATGACATTCTTTACTTAATTTTGAGGGATATTTAAGAATCTGTGAGATCTTATGGATGCAAGCTTTTGGCAAATTGTAACACACTTTTAGTTATTATTGAGTTGGCAATATTACCAGTGAGTGGAGCCGAAATTTGTCCAAGTACGTATTGTTTATTATTATTGTTAATTAAATTAAATTTAATGCCCCATAGTGAATAATTTCAACTATTTCTAAGTTAAAGAATGACAAGAATTAAGAACGAAGTTTGGAGACAGGTCTCATTATGATGAGACCCTGCAATAAAATTTTTATAAGGCAACTTTTCTTTTTTTGATCTGGGCCTAAAATATATAGAAAACTTTCAGTGTGGAAACTCCCTGAGTCAGATCTACAATTCTTCTGCTTATTAGCTTAAGAGAATTGTCTTGGGTATAGTGGTTGAGTGGTTCAGGGAAAGGATTTATACAGCACCTACTCTGGGCCAGGTACTCTGTTACAGCAACTCTTATCAGGTAGGTATTATTTTTTTACATTTTGCAGTTAAGAAAACTGAAGCTAATGTAGGTTGACTTTCCCAGAGTTACAGTTATTATTAGTGTCCGAAGCAGCATTTGAACTCAGGTCTTCCTGACTCCAGGCCTAGGGCTTTATGCATTGTGCATCATCTGCTGCCAAAGTTTAGAGATTTTGCTGTAGGCCATAACCAGCATGTGTCAGATGCACAGTTGGATCTGATCTTCACATTTCAAAGTTTGCTCTAATTCACTTTCCCAAAGGTACTTCTCACAATGGCCATTATTTCTTTTTAACAGTTTTTATTTACCCGATACATGCATGGATAATTTTACAACATTGACAATTGCCAAACCTTTTGTTCTAATTCCCCCCCAAGATGGCAGGTTGATCTATACATGTTAAATATATTAAAGTATAAATTAAATACAATATATGTATACATATCCAAACAGTTGTTTTGCTGTACAAAAAGAATCGGACTTTGAAATAGTGTACAATTAGCCTGAATCAATAATGCAGGCAGCCAAAAACAGAGGGATTGGGATTTCTATGTAGTGGTTCATAGTCATCTCCCAGAGTTCTTCGCTGGGTGCAGCTGGTTCAGTTCATTACTGCTCTATTGGAACTGATTTGGTTCATCTCATTGTTGAAGAGGGCCATGTCCATCAGAATTCATCATCATACAGTATTGTTGTTGAAGTAAACAATGAACTCCTGGTCCTGCTCAATTTCACTCAGCATCAGTTCATGTAAGTCTCTCCTGGCCTCTCTGAAATCATCCTGCTGGTCATTTCTTATAGAACAATAACATTCCAAAATTTTCATGTATCAAAATTTATTCAGCCATTCTCCAATTGAGGGACATCCACTCAGTTTCCAGTTTCTGGCCACTACAAAGAGGGTTGAATGGCCATTATTTTTGCTAAAACATGATCATAAATGTGTAACAAGTTCACACAAGGCAAGGACTGAATACAAAATTTAAAAACGATCAGTTTTTCAATACCAGGAAAGTGCTTTGGGTTCTTTGAATCTAAAGTGTTATTCACATGTAAATATGCAAACAAATCAATCAATACAAATAAATAAATAAAACAAGCAGTTTCACTGTTTGGTTAGTTCTGAAATGAGAGCATCTTCTTTTAAGTAAGGCTCTTTGTTTCATTCTGATTTAATGCCCCTATTGAAGACTTCTTAGGTTATAAAACTTTCCATAAAAGTGTGCATGTGTGTGTGTGTGTGTGTGTGTGTGTGTGTGTGTGTGTGTGTGTGTATAAACAAAAAAAGTTAATTAGGTTTAAAAGAAAAAACTTTGCCTTCATTTTTTTGGCAGACATTTATTAAGTGCCTTCTGTTTTCAGAGTATTAACCTAGGTATGGAGGAGCTAGGGACTGGTAGTTGGAATATTTTGATAAGATGAGATTCCCTGCCTTTATTATAATAATTGATCTTTAGGTAGTATTTTATTTATATTTTCAGTTCTAGCCAGATAATGAATCTAAGAGGTGACAAAGGTACCATATTCCTTGTTTTAAAGATTAGGATTCGAGTCTGAGAGAGGTAATAATTTATGATTAGGATTACTGAACCTAGCTCTTGTTGACTCAGGTTTTTCTTTAGGTTGACTTTCCTATGGAGTATATAGTCAAGTACAAGTTAAGACACAAACATATCATCAAATATTCATAGTATATAGTATTTTGGGATAAGCACATTAGAGAGAGGCACAGAATATGTTAAAACATTCTGTGTATAGAATTTTCAAATCAACATGAGCAGAGTAACTTTTTGCAGATGAATATTCTGTAGTTATTACCAAGTTTATGACTGGTTTATTTGTTAATTTAATGTGACTTTTTTATTTTTTGTGTTTACTCTTAGAAATTATCAAACTAAAATATGACATCTAATATAGCAGTGCTATTTGCAGTAACAATTAAAAGTTACTTTTTACTATGAGTTATGACTGCTTAGGTTCTGTTCCACTAACTTTTCAGTGACACGATGGTCAATTATTTTTCATTACGTTAAAGCAGTCTTTTATTCCTCATATAAATCTACACTAGTCATCATATATGGTCTTTCTAATATGTTGTTGTAGACTACTTGCTAATAGTTTGTGTAAATTTTTTGAATTATTATTGATTAGAAATATTCATCTGTAGTTTTCTTTCTCTGCTTTGTTTTGCTGTTCATCCTGGGGAAGAGAAGACTTATGTAATAAATGTCATAAAAATAATTAAGGGCTGTCATATGGAAGGACTATATTTATTCTCTATGTCTTCTGAGGGCATAAATAGGGCCAATGTGTAGTAGTTACAGGAGCTGTATTTGTTAGGAAGGATCTACTTACAGAGTTATCTAAAAATGGAATGGGCTCTCTAGTGAGATAATGAGTTTCCCATTACAGAAGTGTTCCAATAATGGATAGAGATAATCATTTGTCATGGCCATTGTGTAGGTGAGAGTTCATATTTTTGGTTGAGATTAGACTAGACAATTAATAAATTCCTTACTCACTCTGGTATTCTAGATTAAGAGAATGAACTCTTTTTTCAAATTTTCTTGTATTTAGTACAATGCCTTTTACATCAAAAAATACTTAATATTTGTTGATTGACTAAAAGAAAATCATTTTGAGCTTTGGGCTAGGTACAATCTCTTTAAACTCTAGTTGACTCATCTGTAAAGGTCCCTTCTAAGGGCTAGGTTTTATTGATTTTTATTTGGGGTGGTTTTTATTTATAGTTAAGACAAAAGGACATTAATATTGACTGCCTTCTGGGAAGGTAGGGAGGCTTGGAGATTGTATGGATTGAACTAAAGAGTATGTGAGATTTCTTCCAGCTTGGATTCGTTCAGAAAATTCAGGCCAAATGAGGACTTGTCAGAGATGGTCATAGATTGATTCATAATTTAGTGGAGTGGAGTGGGGATTGGACTAGATAGCAAATGAGACTCATTTCAACAGGGATTTTATTATTTAGAATAACAAAACAGACTCTTCTAATGTGTGGAGTGGTGGTCTCCATAAAAAGAGAAAACATTTCTATTTTGATGATGTATGTTAAGAGTTAAGGTAAGCGAAGAAAGAATTGAAATTATTCTAAAATTATTATAAACAAACGCTACATTTATTAATATGTAGTTCACAGATATAATTTGTTGATTAAAATGTGCAACATCTGAAAAAATGATAACAAACGTTGAAGTTGTAACGATACAGATCTTTTGGACTAAAGAGCCTCCCTTTGGACCTGTGCCTCCCTCTTGTGTTTTCTCCTTGAATTTAGAATATGATGGAAAAAAGAAACTGTCTCTGCCCTCAAATAGCTTACATTCTGCTTTTTTTCCTTTTTCATAGAGTTTTTATGAGGCAATTTTATGCAAAGCCTGTAGAAATGGGGTGCTCTTATGATTCTATTATTATTTATTCAAGGAGTTTTGTGCTTTTTATATGTTGCCAACCATCTCAAAGACATGTGATTCTTCCCATATAGTGGGCTTCACAACTATTAAGAAAAATATCAGAGAGAAGCTAGGCCTCAGGCGAACTTTAATGCAGCTGTCTTTCCTCATAGCAGGAGAACCAGACTGCTAAAGCTTGTCTATAGGAAGTGGTAGTGGTATGTGCAGAAATAACCTATTCTATTCAATTTTTTTTTTTCTTTTGTGCAAATGTGACCTTTGGGATAGAAGAAACACTTATATCTCAGAACATTACGACAAAATTGCCATAGTAATGTGTTCTCTGGGAATAGCAAGAGAGTCGGCAGACCTCTATATAAGGGGAATCATAGTATTATTTTAAGAAATTTTTGTTTTTCCAGGGTCATACAGAAATACCTGGGAATCAAATCATGATCTTCTAATTCCAAATCTAGCACCCTTTTCCTTATACCACAATGACTCATTTCATCCTGCCAACCTAGATAAGCATTGTCAAGCTCTTTTTCACAGACAGCAGTAATTCATTTTATTTGATTGATTGAAACTATTTAATTTTTTTAACCCATTTAGGGCACTATATCTGAAAAGTGGAAAATTGTGTAAGAGAAAGCCTTATTTTATTAAAGACCAATGAAATTTTAAAAAAATGTTATTTTTTCTTTTAAATAGATATTCAAAGTTTTAAAGGTTTTTTTGGGAGGAATAGAAATATAATTTTCTTTGAACTACTTACTTTTAAAAAAATTAACTGGGACGACTAGACATTTAGAAGACAAATGGTTATCATAAAATATTTTTATTGATTACACTTATATATGTATTTTTTGAATACTCCTTGATAATTGCTTTCAAAGATAAACTGCAAGTGATGCTGTGAAAATTCAACAATAAAATTGGTATCTATTGCTTTCTTTAAAAGATTAAACTGTTTTCACTGTTTCAACCAAGATATAAACTTTTAAGTTACTTTTGGACAAATATTCCAAAACTAGAGTTTCTCAGTTCTTCTCCCTCCTCCTTTTTTTGATGATAAGTAGGATATGTTATTCAGAAAATCAGAGAAACTTAGGCCAAATGACAACCCACATTCATCTGGCTGACTTCTAAGATATTTAATATCAACTTTAAACTATTATGACTAGATATATTATACTGCATGGTTTTCCTTTAATGATTTCTTCCTTTCTTATCTTTTAGCTGTCTCATCCTTTCTGGCTACCTTTATCTCTTTCATACCCAAATTCTTCAGATTAATTTCATGATGAATCCTAATCATATTAAAAAAAAAAAAAACCTTAGTTTTACTCTCCCTGCTGTGATAGCTATCTTGGACAGTTTGCTTGCCATTGAGGAAGAGTTTAGAGTTCCTTAATGTACTAGCAGATTCTTTAGTTCTCTTCCTCAACTGTAGAATTAGCTGAAATTTCCCTATTGCTATGTGGGGAATCAAAATTTACCACCGTGCATCTCTTTATTCTAGGATTACACATTGAGAGTACATAGCCATTTTGAGATTTCTGAAGCTTCGGGAAAGGGGAAGAAAACTTTCTACTCTCAGTCTTTTTGCCTCTCAGGCAGATTGAGGCAGCAGCAGGAGCAGAGTAAGAAGTATTGAAGTCTACAGCTGCTGCTCTATCCTGAGGGAAGTGTCAGAGCATATGTTCACATGTTCTTCCTCTGCCCAGCTGTGAGCATTATAGTGAAGGATGAGATAAGATTGCTCAATGTCTCGTTTTGATCACACTCAGTTATTTTGTGCTCCATTGGCCAATACCCTATAGACTGTTCTTGTTCGCTTGGTTAAATTTACAGTTTCTACCAGTGTTTAGAGTTCAATCTGAGTGAAAAGAAAAGTGCTTCATTACAGAAGTATTCTTCCATTTCAATCACATGTACTTTGCTTTTGTCCCTTGAGCATTCCACTGTGAAATGCAAATATATTACTTTTATATCAAAATTTTTCAAATCCTGTTTGGGGAATGAATATAGTCATATCTCCACTCAACTTCATTAAATGATATTGTAAAAACAAGTCGGATAAAAAAGCATTATGAAAAATACTTTATTTTACAATGCAATATTATAAATGTAAGATAAGCTCCTCGGGGATCAAAATTCAGGCTATAAAAAGCAAAAGTTGTCTTTACCTTGACCTGAAAAAATATAATATTGACTAAAATGCAATTAGTTAAAAAACCAAAATCAATTAAACATATGTTTGCAACTATTTACACTCAAAAGTGAATTTTAGTTGATAGTATGTCTATTATGACATTAGTTGTCACCCTTATTTCTCCTTGTATTCTCTATTTCTCCCTGTCTTTGTATTTTCATTATTGTGATGGCAAAAATTCCTCCTTCTCCATAACTTTTCTGTTGCTTTCATGACTCAGGGTTATTTTTTTTTTCTTTTTTCACATGGTAGATGAGATGAACCATCTTATATAAGCCCTCTGTTATTTGGGCTATGGGGGTCGGTTGATACTGGCTTGGTTCTCTTTCACTGGTTTTTCCATCTTGCTAGCTCTCTCTCAAAACAATTCTTTAATTGTCTCAGTATTAAAAACAAACTAGACTTGGGGGTGGGAGGTGGGGTATGGGGTAAGCCTTTCATCTGAGGAATTGGCTTTTTTATAGTGAAAATTTTGGATCTTATTTGAAGGATTTGGTTACAATGCATTAATGACATTATTTAAGAACTTAAATTCATGTTCTCACTGATGTGGTTATTCCCTGCAGGGGTACACATTACAATTTAGCTTTGCTTTCTTATTTTGTATAATTTTTATACATGTCTATTAATCAGTGACAATCCATTATTGACCTTACTAGGCAAAACTGATGGGCCAACTTTATTTGCCCTGTGAATATAATTCATTTTCTAGATTATAGTTACAATTTTTAAACTAGTGGATTTTTTTTCTCTCTCTCTTTCTCTTATATGTATATGAGAATCCAAAGACAAAAAAAACCCCTAATTGTTGCTTACCTTTGAGGGTTATGATATATACAGACAAGCAATTGCAAAGTATATAGTAAGGTAACTGGTGATACGAGGCCTTCTACAAAAACTCTGGACTTATTTGGAACCTGACTAAAAGAAATAATTTGGAGTTTTATGGGATAAAGCCCCCAGAATACTTTTAGGTATAATTTATATCTGGTTTTCGTCATTGAAGTAGCAGGATCTTGAAATCCTGCACAACCATTTAGTATACCATATGCATATTATATATTTGACAGTCATTATTTTACTTCTCAGAAAATGCATAGCTCAACAGAGCTCAAGAACAGATACAGAAATATAAAAGGCATGCTAATGTAATTCATCAGACTCTTCTTAGAAGATAAGCAGACATTTGGGAACTGAGGAACAAGTAAAATATCTCTTTATATCTGACATGCATTGTCTTAGCATCTCAAGACAATGGCGGAATGGGTTGCCAAAGTCCAAGTCTCCTGGCTCTTCCTCCACTTCTTCAGCTTCATGGGCCAAATTGGCAATCCTCTTTCTTCTTCTTGCAACATGTTGTTGGGATTGTCTAATGTGTTCATGTGGTCATAGATTTAGATCAAAAGGGGCCTTAGAGTACATTGAAGACACCCCAATTTATAGGTGAAAAATAACAACTTGTTCAAAGTTCAAAGAAATCTTTTTGGCTATTGTTTACTTTCATTCTGTAATGTAGTAACTCACACTTCATTTGAAATCTATTAAACTAGCTTTGGAAGTTAGTTACTCATTTAAAAATCTTTCTGGGTAATAGGACTGGAACCTAGATTCTCTGTCTCTTCTTCCAGTATTTTCCCTACTGCATCATTGTTATTTCTCTATTTACAAAAGACCTTTCATTACTCCCTCTCCCTCTTTCTCTCTCTCTCTCCCTCTTTCCCTCCCCACCCTCTCTTTCTCTCTCTCTGTCTCACATATACATATACACAATAGCAACAACAAAACCAACAATAAAACCCATGGTTATTTTGACAAACTTAAGGAAAATGAGCAAAGTTAAATAGTTGTTTGATAATCATATAAATACAAATAGATCATCTGAATAATATAGGCAATATATTTTTACATCCATTTTCCCAGTCTTTTTCACTCTCTAAATGACTAAAGCAGAATAATCACCAGAAATTTTCATTTCATTTGGTCTATGTGTGCAGCTTACCTTCTTTAACTCAAAATTTATTTTAGTAGAGCATTCAAAATTGTTAATGGAATTTCTTTGTTTCAAATGTGGTCTTCAGAAAATATTGATTTAGATGCAGCTACTTTGGGAGTAGGAGTCCTCTTGGGATATTATTGGCATGTGGGCTATTGTTTACTTTCATGCTGGAATGTAGTAATTCAAACTTCATTCGAAAACTATTAAACTAACTTTGGAAGTTAGTTATTCATTTAAAAATCTTCCAGGTATGCAGTTGACTTAGAATGCCTTTGTGACTGGTCATTGGTAGTTTTGTTGTTTTGTGGCTTTTTTCGTTCTTCTTGTAATCACTTTTTTTTTTTTTTTTAAAGATATAGTTATGTTATTAACTTTAGCAGCAAGATGTCTATTTTTTGTTGTGTTTCCTAAGTGCTATTTGCAGTTTATCTTTGAAAACATTCTTTTGGAGCATTAACAAAAGTATGATCAAAGAGTATTGGTAGAAATATAAGCAATGAAAATATTTTATTAAAAACATTGCTTTTATAATATCCATGAGTTAGCTAAAATTATTTTAAATTAAACTTTTAAAACCATCTGCTAGGCCAGTTCCAATAGACTTGTGATAGAGAGAGAGCCATCTGCATCCAGAAAAAGGACTATAGGGACTGAATGTGGATCAGAACATATTATTTTCACTTTTTTTCTTGTTGTTTGCTTGCTGTTTTTCTTCTTTCTTAATTTTTCCTTTTTGATTCGATTTTTCTTATACAGCATGATAAATGTAGAAATATATTTTTAAAAATTGCACATGTTTGACATACATTGAATTACTTGCTGTCTAGGGGATGCAGTGTGGTGAGAAGGAAGAGAGAAAAATTTGGAACACAAGGTTTTCAAGAGCGAATGTTGAAAACTATCTTTGTATGTATTTTGAAAATAAAAAGCTATTGTTAAACCATCTGCTAAAAGAAAATTATGCTTTTTATCTCTTCAAGTATACAAAAACCTTAAGTTTTTGTTTAAGAAGAAAACAAGCATCTCTTAAAATAATGCTGTCACTTTGCTTTGATGGAGATGAGTAATAGTGGGAACCTGAAGAATATTGGTTAACAGTTTGGGTTTCTATACATTCCCCCTCTCTATTCACCATTTAAATTGTTTAAACTATAATATTTTACTTTATATAATCTTGATAAATCATATATGAGACTACAAAAATTTAGTTGGCTACTTAATTATGGGTTTTTAAATTTTAAGTTTATAGTTTTACCAAAGGAATATAGAAAGGAATTTTTTGGATAAATGCATGAATAAGTGAATGAATTTTATTGATAAGTTTCTTGTTGTAGTCTGTGCAATTAGGGAATGTCCATATCATGTGAGCCTCCTTGACATATAAATAGAAATATGCATACCTAAGGAATATTATTTGGTGTATTATTCAAGCAGTGTTCTTCTTTTCTTAGTTTTATGAGTTTAGTTTTGTGTTTGTTCATTTTTTAGATACAAATCCAAATGCTTAATATTTCCATATATTCATTATAATATGAAACATCGACTATTATTGTTTCTTGTATAAGATCCATGTCAAGAAATGCACTTTAGAAAATAAACACTCATGAGTATTTTATTCTTAGCCATACGAGTTATTCATATAAAGTGATTTTTAGTTGTGAGCTAATTAAAGAGTCAAATAATCTTTGCCTCAATTTCTTTTCCCTTCCCAATCACTTCCTTAGAAATGTCTACTCATTAAAGTAGCCTACTTTGAAATGTATGGATCACAGGTCACTAAAATTAATTCATACCACTGCATTTTATGTATGTATTTTATTTATGCAGTTATGTATCATTAAGTATTGTTACATGCAAGTTTTACAAACAATGTAGCAGTCTTGAAAGAAGTAAGGCTTTTGTTGTGGGATTTAGATAGGTGAACCTTAAGTGAGAAGGAAAAGAGGGAGGAGGGTTAGTAACCTAGAATAAGGAAAATCTCAATTAGTGCTAAGGGTTTTTGTTTGACCATCATAACAGATAAAGTCAATTTTTTATTTTAAAATTTTAAAATTTAACTTATTTTTATATTATTAATATAAATAATTAATTTAATTTATTGCCAAATAAAATAATTTAATAATAATATATTAAGTTAAATTAAATTGAAAACCAGACTGGAGGAACTTGAATTTTGGACTTTCCCTTATAGACACTGGGTAGTCATTGGAGTGATGTTGAAATTGGGATTTTTGCAAAATAAAATTAGTGTTTTAGGACATAGGAGGAATAAATGAATTTAGGATGGATTAAAAGAGATGGACACAGAGTCAAAGAGATTACTTAAGAAGCTTTTTTAGTGATGAAAACTAAAGCCAAGGGTGTTTTCAGGAAATATTGGAGCCTCTTCTTGGTGTAGAATATAAGGGCTGTGGAGAAATGCATAGTGAGAGCAGAATGTAACATATAATAAATGAGATGCAATGGATTGGTTATGTGCAAAGAAAAAAAGGATAAGTGGACAGGTCAGGAGAAGTTATCAAAGACCAGTATGTTTGGTTGGACCCTCCGTGGTGAACTTATGGGAAGATGAGGACAAATAGAGGAGGAATGATTGGGCTGTGATTTGCATATTTGGAGGGAACATCCAAAATGATGAGATCACCAATACAGTGACAAATTTGAATAAAGAATTAAAGTATACTCTCGAAATACAATACACTTTCATTTGTCAAGAGTTATGATCAAGGCAAAAATCAGTTAATAAACACTCAGGGAAAATATGATTTGAAAAGTCTTCTGTTTGTTCTTTCACTAAACATCAGTATCCTATTTGCTCTGCCAAAGAAGCATGGATTGTAATTTTACCAGAACAGACTAGTAAATAACTTATACTATTAGGCAGCTATGGGAAAAGTTTCAACCACGTGGCAAAAAAGACTCATTTCATGTTTTGCTCATTGTTATAAATTACATTACAAATTCATGTCATCCATCCTCTACTGGGTTCTCACTGCAACAAAACAGTCCTTTTCCCCCAATTGACTCTTCATAGAAGCAATTTAAACCTTCTTTTCCCTTCAGAAGGCCCAATATCACCTAGTCTTCCCTCTTCTTCATGGTCTCCAGGGATCTTGCCTCTTCCTTCAATGAAAATATTGATATCATTTGATAACAGCTGTTTCTTCTCTCATTGTTTTCATCTCAAAAGTCATTAGAATACTTCTCTCCTCTCTCCCAGGTATGACATTAATTTAGGTTTCCATCCTCCTTTTACTCAGATATTGCAGACAACCTCCTGATTTTGCTTGCCACTTCAAGTCTCTTACTATTCAAGGCTTTCCTATACTGTAGTTCAAAATAGTATTCTTTCTTACCCAAATAATTCTGGTGGCATCCTGTTACCTCCAGGTAGTGTACTCCTATACAGCTTGGCCCTAATTTTTTCAGGCTCCCCCCCCTTCTTCATTCTATAGTCGAGCCTGATGGGCTTCTTTTTTTAATTTTTTCTCAAAGAACATCCTATTAATTTTTTCTTCAAATCTTCCTTATGAAATTCCTTCCTTTCTATAATAAGTAGTTTGGACAACATCTTATGCATAAAACCTTTTTTGATCCTCCATGTGCTAATGCCATACCTCCCAAACTATGTATGCAACTATATTATGCATGTGTGTATGTGTGTACATAAGTATTTATTCACTCTATATGCTTTATATATTTTTCAATATATTTTCTTCACCATTTAAAACCTCATTCTGAGTAGGAATGATTTCATCATTTCTATTTATTTCTTTAGTGCCTTTTCCCCTTCATTCCTTTTTCTAGATATCTAGACATGTCTAGATATCTAGATAGGGAAGTAGCATTTTTAAATTTACTTGAAATAGGAAAGAGGAACCTGCTTATGAGGTATGAGGAGAGTATTCTAATAGTCTGAAGGTTCCTAAACTTAGGTTCATGGGTTCCTAATGGATCAGTGGACATATTTCTGGAGGTTTGTGAACTGAAATGGGAAAAAATTGCATCTTTATTTCAACATATTTTGTCATCCTAAATGACTAGACTTCCAAAGTAAACAATGATTATAAAATTTTTTTATAAAACCTTTACAAAAAAAGTTAATAATTTTTGCACCTAGCTCCAGAGAGATTTCTAATGTGTATCAAGTTCAGACTTGTCTAAGTATGTGATGTTTTTAAGTCTGTCAGCATACCTGACTTGTTTCCCTTACAAATTTCTTGGGAGTTAGTTTCCTAGAAAGGTAGCTAGTACATTTTGCTGGGGAATGAGAAGAATGCCAGAACTGTGGAAGACACTGAACATGTTGGTGACAAAATGGTTGTCAGGGACTGACTTTTAGAGAAAACTTAGAAGATTCTATGAACCACTGCAAAGAGAAATGAGCAGGGCAATTTACTGGGAGAATAATTTAGGCCAAAGCACCAATATTGTAAAGATGAATAACTTTGAAAGACTGATCTGTGATCCAACTAAGATTACAAAAGATTGATGATGAATAATATTATTTACTTCTTGTCAGAGAGGTGATGGACTAACGCAGAATAAGTCATATATTTTCAGACATAGCTAATGTAAGAATTTGTTTTGCTTGACTATGCGCATTTATAAAATTTTTTGGTTTTGTTTTTATTTTTAAGTGTTGAAGGAATTGAGAAAGAGCAAAAAAGTGCTTATTGGTTGAAAAAGTTTTTATAAAACATTTTTTAATAAAGGGAAGTGGCAAGAAGGGCAGCAAAAGAGAGCTTCAAGAAGGAAGACATGTAGGTAGATTATGAAGGACAAGTGAAATGACTGAAGAGGTCTACTCTCTTTAAAAGCTGAGGGGAATTTCAGGAAGGAGAGTTGTAGACAATAATTATAGGGAAGCTTTTGACACTTGGGAACAGCAATAGACATTAAAAATTACAGAAGAGAAGCAGCATTGTTGAGACCTTTAAAGACCTTGGAAGATAGCACTAATGGGAAAGTCTAACACTAGCTACATTTAAAAATTGTGTTCTTAATCACTCCCTGTCAATAGTCTTTGGAATCCTCCTATGGCATTCTGGGAATTCCATCCACAATTTAGTTAAGGCTCTATGTGTTGTTGGGACCCTCAGAGGAGGTAGTTTTCATCTTCTTTGTTATTAAATTCTTGCCAAAACTTTCCTGACAAAGACAGAGGAAAATCCATTTCCCCGTCATTCCTGCCTCTGGTTCCACTTCCTGTCTTGTTTATGTAAGATTGTACATTGTATACACTTAAGTAAGATTGGAGATGGTAAGGACAGAGACATTTAATATAAAAGTGAAGATCTTCCATATGCTAAAGAAATATTTCATATTTTAGTTGGAGGAAGTACTTACAATTACATAAAAAGAAATCTTTGAGACTTTGAAACTCAAGGCTGAGTCTGCCTTTCTTTTCAGACACGTATTTGCATAGTTCCAACTTGAACCTGGGATGTCTGACTTAGTTTATTGTCTTTATAAAGATCTAGTCTCCTACTGTAGGTTGCTACTTCTGAAGAAGAGAGGAGATGAGCAGATGATAGTCTATCTCTTTTCTGGAGGTGATAAACTTGGGTTTTGAGGGAGTCAAAGATTATACAGAGATCAATTCTGATGGAGGGGGCTTTGTTCAACAATAAAATGATTGACCCAAATTCCAATGATTTCTCTCCAAAGAGAGAAGTGTGGATCACTACGTAGCATTTTCACTCTTTTTGTGGTTGTTCATTTGCATTTTATTTTCTTTCATATTTTTTTCCTTTTTGATCTGATTTTTTCTTGTGCAGCAAGATAATTGTATAAGTGTGTATATATATACACACACACACACACACACACATATATATATATGTATATATATATATATATATATATATTGATTTTTTAAAAACATGTTTAACATATATTGGATTACTTGCCATCTAGGGGATGAAATGAGGGGAAGGGGGGAAATTTGAAGCACAAGGTTTTGTAAGGGTCATTGTTGAAAAATTAATCATGCATATGTTTTGAAAATAGAAAACTTTAATAATAAAAAAGGATCTTCTGCTAATTATAGGTACTTTTATTTTTTGAAAGCAGTCCTTTTTATTACCAATAATCTTTTAACTACCCTATCCTATTTCTTAACCCTCATTCTTGACCTCTCTGCAGCCTTTGACTCTGTTAATCATCTTCTTCTCTTTGATAATTCTCTTTTCTGTAGATTATTGAGAAACCATTCTCTGTGAGTTCTAACTATTTGATTTCTGCTCAGTCTCCTTTGCTGTAGCTCAAGTAGGTCATGTCTTCCAAGCATACATGTCTCACACATTCCTATCCTGAGTCCTATTCTCTATACTACTTTCATTAGCTTTCTTGCAATTAATGACAATAAAATATGTCCTATTGTCTTGTTAACTAGAAAGGAGGTTAATTTGTGGAGGCCTAAAGAATGAAACTAGATATAGTAGACTTCATTGACTGTTAGTTACGGTGGATACACTCCTGAAGATACTTCATTTCGATGTTACATATTTAAGAATATTTCTATCAAATGCACTTGATCAAATTGGTGAATTTGGTTCATGAAATGGGTTTATTGTAAACTACATATAAATCATAGATATCATTAATGAAATTCTTTATTCCATCTTTTTTTGTCTAACATCATAAAAAATAAATTTCATACAGACTGCAGAAACAAAAGCAAAAGTGCCATTCTTGAATTTGTTTGAAGTATTCAGACACACAGTTAGACAACCACATATTATCATTTGGTAGGTCAAGGGCTGCTTAAGATATGACCCAATTCTAGCTGATAAAAATTCACTTTCAAAAAGTGGGTTATTACGATGGCCTACTGGATTATCATGGTAGCCTACAATCACAAAGTAGAAGCCAGACACTGTCTCCAATGTATGTTACTCAGAATCTATATCCAACACACTGACCACTCTTGTCCTCAGACCAGCAGGCTCTGACCTGTTTGAATTCTTTAATTAAAATCTCTTGATAATCAACATTCATTTGTTAAGTGCCAGGTATGTGCTAGGGACTAGGGGATAAAAAAACAAAAAGAATCTATACTCTCAATAAAAGGTCATTTTGCATAATAGTACAGATTTGAAACTTCTTGGAAGAGGTAGTCCAAACATGGAAGAGGGGTGAGACTGCAGACAGACAAGTTTTTGCTAATAAATAAAATTTTCCTACTATTCATCAAATCTTTTATCAGCTAAGGAAAAAAAAAACAAACACTAAACTTTTGTTGACTGCCTACTTAACATAGCAGAATCTGTCATCATGTTTTGAAAAAGGAGCATTGCATTTTGAAAATTTACTAATCACCATGTGCTAATAAAATGTACCAAATATTTACATATATAGGAATATTTTAAATAATGTCTGAAAAAATCTATATTTCAAAGACAGGTATTTGGAATTTAATTGTCTTTGATAATTTTTTCTGTAATATTATGTTAAACATATAACCTCTTTAAATTTAATTGTGTAGAATACTAGGTTTGAAATCAGGAAATCTTATTTTCCTCAGTTCAAATTTGGGTCATCCTAGGCAAGTCTTGTAACCCTCTTTGCTTCAGTTTCCTCATTTGTAAAATGATCTGGAGAAGGAAATGGCAAATCATTCCAGTGTCTTTTCCAAGAACACTCCAAATGAGACACAAAAAATCAGACACAGCTGAAATGATGGAACAAATTTTGATTTTAATACATGAAGAATATAAAATATGCTATAATGTAATTAACTTTTAGCAAAATTAGAGAATCAATAATTTATTTTAAATACATTTTTTCATTAGTATACCATATATCTTTTAATATACTTAAGATGAAAGAAAT
The DNA here is from genome assembly GCF_048593235.1 of Sminthopsis crassicaudata. Taxonomy (NCBI): domain Eukaryota; kingdom Metazoa; phylum Chordata; class Mammalia; order Dasyuromorphia; family Dasyuridae; genus Sminthopsis; species Sminthopsis crassicaudata. The sequence goes on along the minus strand of NC_133619.1, from coordinate 119,182,649 downwards.
TCAGTAAAATTTAAGATTATTGTAATCTATGTTGAAGGTTCCATTAAACAGATGATTAGTTCCATGGTAATTGATCTAACGCAATAACCCAACTTTCTCTATATTTTATATTTCGGCATGTCACATCTAATCTTATAGTACTTGGTTTTCCATAGAAAATAACATGCTGTTATTATATTTGTAAAGTAGGAAAGATTTTTGCTTTGATTATTTCTAAGAAACCTCTCAAAATGTTTCCTCAAAGAAGTGCTTTCCATTCTTAAACACTTTACATATTCAAAACCAGAAGCCATTATACATGGGACTTGGGCTAAGGAAAGAAGTTGGGGCAATATAATATTGCAAATAGCAAAACAATAGGAAACCAGTTCTCCTAGTCTTTTATTTTATACAATGGATCCTTTTTTTTTTTTTTAATAACTATGGATCATAGTACTATATTAATTTTTCTTCCTCCTCCAGGTTTAAAATTAGATCATTATATTTTGCAATGTTATGGGCTACCCAATAGTTTTGGAACAGTAAACGTATTCTTACCTGTTTTGAGTCTTAGGTAGTTATAATATTTCTTAGTATTGTTATTCTCAGAAAGAATTAATATTCTCTTATCCTTAAAACCCTCATCTATGCCTTCACTATGCAGAATGAATTAATAAATATGGGCTCTGTGTTTATTATCTTCAGTTATCAACATCATAATAGAATGTTTATTGTTCTCAGGTAGATAGCACTATCTTAACTATTACAGTTTAGTCTTATGGGGACTTATGTAACAAAATTATATTTAGGCAGTTCCTAAAAATGACACATTCACTTACTTTAGCAGAGCTTTCTTTGTCATGTGAATCTGGACAAGTTCATGTGACACCTTCCACTTATTAGTGGCCTGGTGGGGTGAAAAAGCTCAAATATTATTAAGTAGTTAAGGTCCAATGCTGAATGATGATTGGTGAAAGGACTAATGGATTTTACTCGAGTTCATTTTTGAAAAAACAAAACAAAACAACTTATCCTTGAGATTGAACAGCTACTGCTCTTAATATTATATATATATATATATATATATATATATGTACACACACATATATATATATACACACACATACACACATATATGTATATATACATAATATATATATATATATATATATGTAATTTGAACTAAGGCTTGTTAGTAGATAATTTATTTTAGTGGCTATTGTAGCATAAATAGTCTAAGACTAAGGCATGATATTCTCAAATTCACATATATCAAATCCTACTATTAATAAACTAATAAAAAATAAAAACCATTTTACTTCTCTTAAAAAAATTCTTGTTGGAAAGGATTTACAGTGATAGGGCCATTTAAAACAAAGGATATGCATATATAAAAAGTAATTCTCTCTCAGGACAGCTCAAAAAACAATTAGGCCTTCTTATTTTTTACTCTTTGCTTTTGTTTATATCTTTACATAGGCCAGTGGATCTCAGTGCCCCTTTTTACTTTGACTGATAAGAGGAGGAAAATTGTGTTTTATATTTGTACTTTATTTCTTTGTTTTTTCTTGTTTGAACAGTTATTTTTATCTGCTTTCTACCAGTGAGGCTCTTTGGTTAATGACCTAGTCACAATTGGCACTGTATTGTTTAAGGTAGGAAATAAGTAACTTACAGAGAGAAAAGCTAAAAATGACATTGGGCAGTTTCGTATCATATTTATTCAGTTGCAGATGTACTAAGCTTTTTTTTTTGACACCCTTCCCCAAAATGGGAAATGTGCTTATAAGTTACTTATTATGTAAGGGGACAGGAAGTAATGTGAATATTATTTATTAGAGTTCATATGTGTAAGCATTGGATGTGGGGCAGTAAAAAATTGCCCAATTCACTCAGAAAATGCCCAGGGTAACTAGTTATTGCATACATGTGATTGAATAGATAGTTTCCTTGAAAATCTTATTTGCCATTATTTTCCTTCCTAGAGCAAACTTGTAAAATCTTGCCATCTAATCTAGATTGCCATATGTACAGAAGTGTCAAATCAAATAAGATTTGAAGTGTTTGACCTTGACAATGAGAAATGCTCTCTGGATAAGACAATTGTAGATGTAACTTTTTGTAGATAATTTTTGCATGTACATTTTTTCAAAAAAGTCTCATTTCTAGAAAGTTTATAAATACATATATTATTATACATACTTTTACATACTTATATGATGTATGTAACATAAATCATATAACAATTTCTAGGAACCATTTTCATCTTTGCAGGAAATAAGGAAAATATAAGGCTTTGGGTTGAAACTGTCTTCTTAAAGATGTCATGGTGAAATTCTATACAGTTTTATTTTATGTTCTCTGTGTATGTGTCCCTGTATGATCAGGATATAAGGCCATTACAAAATGCTTTATAGATTATAAAGTAGTATATAAATGTGAGTTATTATAGTTATTGTTGTCTTAGGCAGCTAGCTTGTGCAGTAGAGCTCTGAACCAAGTCGGGAATATAACTTTAAATATGACCAGAGAGTCTATCTTTTTGATCCTGATCTCTTAATCTCTGTCACAGTTTCATCAAGTGTAAAATAAGGATATTAATAATAGTATACAGTTAATGAGCATTTATTAAGTGCCTACTGTATGCCATTCATTTTGCTAATTGCTGGGCATACAAAAGAATTAATGAACAGTTCAGATCCTCAAGTTTTTTTGTTTTTTTTTTATTTTTTGTTTGTTTTAACAGTTTAATGGAGGAGACAAGTAGATAAATATGTTCAAAGAAAGTAAATGTAGGATAAATAGCAAATAATTAACAGAGAGAAGGTACTAGGATTTAAGAAAAATAGGGGAAGACTTCCTGTAGATAATGGGGTTTTAGCTGAGACTGGAAGGAAGCCAGGAAAGCTAGTAGGTAGAGATGAGAGGGAAATAGCTAGAGAAAATGTCTAGAGCTGAGACAATGTTCTGTTTATGGAAAAGTAAATTGGCCAGTGTAAGTCCCTGTAAGGTGTAAAAAGAGTGGAAAGATGGGGTAGAGTACAGTTGGTTATTAAGAATTTGAATTCCAAATAGTATTTTGTATTTGACTCTGGAAGTGATGGCTATTGTTGTTGGTTTACAGGGGAGTAAGGTGATAATTGCTGAAAAGTCCAGAATTTGGTAAGATAATATTGCCCTCAATAGGTAATAGGGAAGTTTGGAGGGAGGGAAAGATAATTAATTCCATTTTGGAAATGTTGAGTTTATAATTTCTACTGTACTTCCAGTTCAAAATGTTTTAAAGGCATTTGGAGATATGAGGCAAGGGGTTCAGCAGAGAGATTAGGGCAGGATTGGTAGATTTGAGCATCATCAACATAGAGAAGCTGATTCATTCCATAGGAGTTGATCAGAGCTGTATTTATCAAACATTTATTACATAGTGTTTGACACACAGTAGGTGCTAAATAAATAAATACTTGTTGTCTTTCTTCACGAATTCATAATCCAGTGAAAAACATTTTTTTATAAGTGGGATTCACTGGTAAAGTACTCTTCTTCCTTCCTTTGTAAAAAAAAATGTGGAAAATAATATTTGTATCCCATTTCATAGAGTTATTGTGAGGAAAGATCTTCTTAGGGTCAGCAGTTTAGAGGAGAAGGTAACCATAATGGTTATCTAGTCTTCCTTTTCTATAGAAGCAACTGTGTCCTTAGAGAGTTGTCCTAGATCACAGGCAATAAGTGCTAGAACCAGAATTCAAAATGAGGTCCTCTGATTCCAAATCCCAGTCCATTCCTACTGTATTACAAGGTTAATAGCTTAAGGAGGCTGTGAGATACATCATATACAGTATATAAATATTAGTTGTCATTGTTTCTGTTCTCATTAGCATAAATCCACCCTTGATTCAGATCATCTCTTTCTTTAAAAAGTAATAACATCATTGTCTCAAAATATTTAGTCATAAAGTAATTATTAAGGCTCAAATATCTCTCCTCATTTGCCCTGCTTCATTGAATTGTTTTGCCACTGTTGGCTGGTGCATCCCATGGGGGAGGAGATTGGTAAATAAACTAAAAAAGGCAGAACACAATTTCCAACTGCCTTCTCTTAAAAATAATAAACACAAGCTAAATATTTAGAACATAAAAATATGTGGTATTTTCTCAAAAGGAAGAAAGAACTAAATGATACAATAGAAACAGGAACTCAATTGTGACTAGAGGACCTGGTTTTGAATCCTGACTCTGCCATATATTTTGCTTGTGTGACCTAGGAGACTATCTGGTGCTCAATTCCCTCTTATGTAAAATGATGGGGTGGATTTTCTTCCTGCTCTACAGCCATGATGCTATGACTAGGAGAACCTATTCGTTTATGCTTTACTTTTGATCCTCCATGGCTAGGTGATGCTGGACCCAGATTCTTTTTATGTTCAAACCTGACCTTGGCTACTACTAGGTGTGTGGCCCAAGGCAAGACACTTAACCCTGTTTGTCTCAATTTCCCTTTTTGCAAAATAAACTGGAAAAGGAAATGGCAAACCATTCCAATATCTTTGTCAAGAAAATTCTACATGGGTTCACCAAGAGTTAAGACATGGCTGAAAATAATTGATCATCTTGACCTATCTTTGCCTTATTAGTATTCTGAAGATATAGTTCCTCCAAATTGATTTCACAATATAATCTCTTCTAATTTTCCAGACTTACATTGTTAAGTCTTGACATTTCTGGATCTAGTAATGTGGTCGAAATGGATCGACATATGGATGCGGTCACAAATATAGGCAAGCAAACAAATATAAAGCAAATACATACATTTTTCTGCATGTCACATATTGAAAATATATAAAGGACTTTTTGATCAGGTATAATATATTTTTTGGAATATTTAGTATGCCACAAACTTGACCACTAAATTATTGATTCTCTCAGTGTAGAATAATGTTGCCCAGTACTCAATTCCATTCTTTCATCTTTCCTTTAACTTCTATTCTTTCTGGTCTGATCTCTGTCCCACTAGATATATGAATGATAAAAGGGGAATTCAATTATTACCTTATATAAACTTAATCTCTGTGGAAATTTACCTGTTATTTTAGGCCATGACTTGCCCAGCTATAGTTCTTGCTCAATTATGTCCTACTGGTGGCTGGATTGTTTTTGGCAGTAGAATTAGTATTTGTTATTTAAAATATCAATTTCTATAACCAGTCAACTCCCTATTACAATAGGCATCTGTTTGTCTTCAGTAATGAAGTTTTGGATCTGTCATTTCATTTAAGATCTACATTTCATTGTAGTTTTTCTATCCTGGAAAAGACATGATACCAGGTTTCTAAAGTAGGTATCAGATGAAAGGAAGGAGTCTCTCAAAAAGAAATGGCTAAAAATATAAAGATATAAATACGTATAAAACAAGTAAATAAAAATATAAAGAAATTAATTAAAAACATTGGTTCTTCAACATTATTGGCTTGGAAAAAAGCAGTTGCTGACATCAGTGTTTAATTCAATCCTTCAAAAGAACTGTTTCATCAGAACACACCTGGTAGATAGTCTCATGAACTGCTGTAGCATTTTTGATTCTTTCCCTCCCCCTCTCCCAGTTATCACTTAGTGGATAGACCACTCGGCATGAGCCTTTCTGGCTTTAGCTAGGCCAGTCTGCAGTCTACAGATACATTCTCTGACACCAGACTATCCTTGAAGCCTTTCCAGCTTGGTAAGATCTGCCAAAACTTGTGTTCTGCTGGCACAGCCTTCAGGAGTCCAGGGTCACCTCTATGCCATGATAAAGCCCTGGAATAGTACTTTAGTGAAGGGGACACAATGACAAAGTGAAATTATGGGAGAAGGAAATGAGGCAGAAGAGGTGCTGGCTCCAAGGCTAAGAGAAAAGGCTACAAATTAGTTAGAAGCATTTCAGAAATAAATTACTCTAATTAAAGCTTCTCCATCTGGTATCATGTGGGACTGTATTAGCTGCTTAGGTGCACTTTGTTCAATGCTCAGTTTAGGATAATGTTGCCCAAGACTCAACTCCATTTTTTAATCTTTTCTTTAACTTGTATTCATCTGGCCTATTCTCTGCCTCACTAGATATATGAATGACAAAAGAGGAAAATTTGTCCACACAGTTAGTCCCTAGCACAGTACTTGGTATGTAGTAGGTGCTTAATAAGTGCTTACTGATTGATTAATTTAATCCACAATATACTAAGCCTGATATATAAGGTAGGCAGTTAGTTTGTAAACTGATTAAGAACAAAAACTGTCTTTTGCTGCCTTTTGCATTACCAGTTTTGAGCAGAATGCCTAGAACATGGTTGGTGCTTAATAAATGTTAGGCCCTTATTTTGGCCTCTCTAAATGGTCAGACATGTGGATGTGGAAAGTATTCAAAAAAGTCTTTGTGAGTTTTTAGTTTTAAGGTATAGAGGTTTCTAACTGAAATAAGACTTTTGGGACACCCTGTATATGAATGTATAAGATGGATTTATTCTATTCCATTACTTTTTTGGAGCGATTGTGATTTCTTGCTTAGTGATATTAGAATAAACAGGCTCATTTATATTCTTCTTCTTCTTTTTTTTTTTTAAAGAGGTGTTATATGCAAATTAAGATGGATTTAGGACTTTGAGAAAAACAGAAATATAAAACAGAAATCATTGAGATACATTTTTCTTTGCCTTGGGGAATGATGACAAGCATAGTGATGGCTATGAGAATCACAGACTCTAAGAGCTAGAAGGGACCTTAGAGATCACCTTGTCTAATCCATACTGACCAAGGACAAGTGAACTTCTGGCTTGGGACTCACCTCCTCACCTCTGCTTACTGGTTGCCCTGGCTTCCTTCAAATTTCAGCCATTTCCCTAGGTCTCCTAAAATTTCTGTGACTTCTTTTAAAGATTATTTCCAATTTATCAATCTATGTATATTTTGTTTGCAACTATTTTTTTTTGCATATTGCCTCTCTTATTATAGTATGTGAACTCTAAGAGCAGACACTGCTTTTGACTTTCTTTGTAATCCCAGTGGTTAGTGCTTAGCCTAGCCCCTATTATATAGTAAATATTTAATAAATTCTTGTTGACTTGACTCTACTTGAAAACTTTCAGTAAGGAATAATCCATAGTGAGAGGAAATCTGCTAGGTAGAGAGAATAAAGATTTATAAAGCACTTACTATGTGTGTACTAAGTGGTACAGAGGCTAGAACACCAAACCTAGAGTCAGGAAGACTCATATCCCTGAGTCCAAATCTTGTCTTTGACAGATATAGCTGTATGACCCTAGGTAAGGCACTTAATCCTGTTTGCCTTGGTTTCCTCATTTGTAAAATAAGCTAGAGAAAAAAGTGGGAAAGCATTGTTTGTTTGTTTGTTTGTTTGTTTTAAACCAAAAAAACCCTATGAAGAGTCAGACCCAATTGAAATGATTTAATAGCAACTAATTAGTTTTGTTAGTTTCTATTTTAACTAAAGTAATTATTTTAGTTAAAATTTAGTTAAACTAAAATTCTATTTTAATTAAAAGAGTTAACTATTTTAGTGCTGTTTCCAAATATCTCATTTGATCCTTACAATAAACCTGAGATGTAGGTTGTTATTATCCTTCACTTTTAAAATTTAGCAAACGAAAATTGAGTGACAAAGATTAAATGGCTAGAATCACACAACTAGTAAGTACCTGAGGTTGGATTTGAACTCAGAAATTGGGCACTCTATTGACCATGCTACCTAGGTATCTGGGTAATCCATTACCTCCCAAGGCAGCCCATTGCCTTTTTAAATAACTTGTTAGGAAGTTTTTCTTTACATGAAACAAATTTGCTTCTCTGCCATGACCTCCCTTTGCTTCTTGCTTCACTTTCTAAGGCCAATTAGATGGAGTCTAACTTTTTCTACTTAATAACCATTCAGTTACTGCAAGACAAAATTACCTTACTTTACATTTTCTTTTGATCTAGACATCCTTTGTTTTACTGGTCCATACATCTCTTGTTCCATCAGCTCGTCTGCATTCAGTTCTGTAATTCTGCCTCTGACCATCCTAGTCTTCCTTTTCTAGACACCCTAGTACTACCATGTTTATTTTTCCTCAAAACTATGGTGTCCAAAATAGAACACAGACTAACCGATGTGACTTGGCCAGAACAGAGTAAATTGGAATATTATCTCTAAGATCCTAGATACTATCCATTAGCTTCTTTTGCTACTCTTGATTCATAATGAACTTGCATTATTTCAATAAAACACTCTGGTCTTTGAGAAAGAATCTATTTCAATAATAAGTTTTATTACTATCCTTTGTTTTTACATCACAGCCATTACTGGAAATATCTCCTCTTCCTTATCTCCTCTCCCGGTAAAACCTTTCTTTTAACCAGAACATTTAGCAAAAACAATGCAGTGACTGTCTGACACTGCCTAAAGCAATCTGCTTACAAATCTTTTTTTTACAGAAACGTTACCTCATCACAATCCTCCAACTTGTATTTTTGAAGCTTATTTTAAAATTCTAATATAGAACTTTACATTTATTACAATTAAATTTCATCTTGTTCAACTCACCCTTTTATTTTAGCCCCTTGTCAAGAACCTCTCACCCAATGTATTAGCAATTCCTTCAAGCTTTATATCATCTACAAATTGGATTAATATTCTTTTCTGTGTTATGAAATTATTGAGAACAGCATAGGGCTCAGAGATATACTAGATGGCCTATAAAGTCCCTTTCAGTTCTATATTTGTGATCTTTTGCTTCTGTGATCCTATGAAATATTTCCATAACATTCCACTCCCAAGTTGGGATTCTCTCATTTCATGAGTTTGGAAATTGGCTTGGTCTTTGCTTGGCTCTTTGGGTCGAATTGTCCAACCAGATGCATCCAAATGGATATTCCTCTAGTAGCTGAAGAATTTGTATCATGTTTGAAGACGCCATTCAGAGTTATAATTGCTTACATTTGAGTTAAAAAGATAAAAAAATAGATACTGAAAGATAAATAACAAGATGTTGTGAAAAGAGACATGAGACTTGGCGTCAGAGACTTAGGTTTGCAGTTTTCTTGTTGCAATCATCATTTTTATTGTGCTGGGTTATGGAAATGCTTGCTTTGTTCCATGAATTGAAAATAATATAAATTTAAGAAAAAAAAACCCTTGTGTTTGAACTTTTGTTCTGACATTTAATAACGCTGAGACTGTCGTGAAGTCAAAATTTTACTTAGTCTTAGTTTCCTTTATATAAAATAATAATAGTTGTACTATCTACTATATAAATTGAATGGAGTGCTTTGTACACTAAATTGTTATTAATGTGAATGATTAGTATTATCAATAAAAGTCAGCATATGCTTATATGCAGAGGAGTGGTCTAATTCAGTACTTAAACTTCTTCCACTTGTAACCCAAGAAAATTTTATGTGACAAATAATATATGATTCTGAGTATCTAAGCATGGAAAATAGGTATACAAATCAAGTATTTATTGATAATAAATCATAAATTTATGACCACCACATTCAGTTATGAGACTCTATATGGGATTTTGAGCCACAATTTAAGATGCTGAGGTCTAATAACAGTTATTGAAGGTTCTGAGAAGAGAATGTCACATGTTGTGGTGTGAGTAACAGTTTCTTTTCTTCTTTTTAAAAAGTTTTATTTTGGGCAGTAGTTTTTCCCTCCAAAATAAGTATTAAAAATTTTAGGGCCTAGTTTAGGGGACTAGGGAAGAATAAATAAATAATTAACCTTTCAGTTTCCTCCAGGGTTTCCATTTTGATTTAAATATTACACTGGTTGGTTAGCTGAGTTTTTTTCAAGGTAATTTAAGTAGCTGAATGCGTTAGATGGAAAACTCAACAGACTTGCTCTTTTCAGTAATGAATATGGCAATTACTTAGCTTAATCAAGTTAAAAATTGTTTTCATTGGTTTCATTGGCTTACAAACATAATCATTAACACTTGCAGGTAGGTGATACAGTGGATAGAGTGCTGGTTCTGGAGTCAGGAAAACTCATCTCAAATTTAAATCTGGCCTCAGACATTAGCTGGGTGACCCTAAGCAAGTCATTTAACTCTGTTTGTCTCAGTTTCCTCATCTGTAAAATGAGCTATAGAAGAAAATGGCAAACTACTCCAGCATCTTTGCCAAGAAAAACTCAAATGGGTTCAAGAAGAGTCAGACACTATGGAAATGCCTGAACAACAATACAAAATACCTTTTATGAGGAAGCCATTTATAATTCACTTATCAGTGAAAGTATAACTAGAGGCAATATGTTAATTAAAATCCAGACAGACAACTTTAGGTTATTATTTAGTATTAGCTGGTTCCAACAAGCTTTCTCCTATAGCTACCAAAAAGAAAAAAAATAATCTGGGATTTATCTTCTCTTCTCATCTTTGCATACCATCTAAGATCCTATGAAGTATTGGCTCTGTAACTGTGCTCATACTGTTCCTTGATCTTGTAATACCAGCTAAAAACCTCATTGCAATAGTCTAAACTATCAGATAACTGATTCGTTTCCCAGATTTCTGATTCTTTCCCTTTCTAATCTATCCCCCACATAATTGCCAAAATACTCTTTCTAAAGCACTGCTTTGATGATGACACTTCCCTACTCAAGAGTCTTTAGTGGTTCCTTCTTGCCTCAATAATACAATAGAAAGCATCATTTTATCATTTAAAACCTTTCTTTCTAGATTACTTCATATTGCTCCCTTTCATATTTTTTATTTTATCTTTTAGCTAAAACGGACCTACTTCTTGTTCTTTGGCCTTTTTGATGTTTTCAAAAATATATTCTTTAGCCTCTGTATAAAGGCAAGAAATATATTCCTAGAATATACTCCTTATTCACCTTCTTCCTTGATCAAATATTTAACTTTTTTTGAGCCTTAGTTTCCTCAAATGTAAAGTAATAGTAACTATCATTAAAGACATTTGTGACATCAAATGAGGTAATATATTGTAAAGTGATTTACAAACCTTAAAGTATTATGTAAACATAATCTATTATTATTAATAGTACTACTAATAATATTTTATCCTTTATTTTGATGTGAAATGCAGCAGATAGGTTGAAAAGGCTGGAGATTGAGAAAAATTTTACCTGGAAATTTTAGCATAGTTTTGCTAACTTTGTAGAGAGCAAATTTTAATTCAGGGATGAGATCAGAAGTTAGATCACAAATGCTTGAGGACTGAGTGAAAGAAGAGGAAGTTAATGAAGTGTATAACTAGCTTTTTCTAGAATTTGGCTGAAAAAAAGAAGAGCTTACGAGATGATAACTTGAGGGAATAATAAGAACTAGTAAAGATTTTTTTAAAATGGGAAAGACAGGTATTTTTCAAAGTAGAGGGGTGAAGCCATTAGATAGGAATAGGAAGGCAGGATGGGATGATTGAGGTTGCTATCTGATGGAGAGAGTTGGAGGGAAGGAGAGCAAAGGCATATGTAGAATGTTGGCCTTAGTAAGACCAGTGTCAAAAGCTTGGGGAAAAGAGCAGAGAATGAGGGATATTTATATGTATACAGTTGTCCTGCTAGTTTTAAATATATATTTTTTGTTGTTTAAAAAAATGCTTTATATATAGGCCTGATTTGTGTATCATCAAGGACTGGAAGTGACTCTGGGTTCACCTGGTTCTATCAAAGTGTAAATTCTACCAAGCTGAACCACTTTTATTACAGATCTCTGATGAGCAAGTATGTCTTCTGAGGATTAGCCAAGTACATTTAAAGTCTTGTCGTCAGATTAGTTTCAAGATGATTTTGTATATATACATATACATATACACATACACATATACATATACATATATACATATACATATATATGTATATATGTTTATATGTTTATTGATTGATTGAATAAAAAAAATGTATGTGTTGCCTTCTGTTCCTACACATTTATGGTTAGGTGGAGCAGTTCATAGAGCACTGGTCCTGGGATCAGGAAAACTTGAATTCAAATTTGGCCTCAGATATTTATGACTTGTGTGACCGTAAGCAAGCCAATTGACTTATGTCTACTTCAATTTCCTTGTCTATAAAATGGGGATTATAATAGCATCTACCTCCCAGGAATATTATGAAGATCATATGAGATAATAATTGTAAATTACCTGGTACATAGTAGGTACTTCATACTATTAGATATTATTACTTAATAGATAAGTTATTATTTAACAGATGAGTTATTTTCTGGTTTAAATAAAAACACCAGCACTGAAGCATTATTTGAGAATACTGTAGAACTTAAAACTTCATAGCATATATAAATGCTGTTTTATATAGAATTGAATTTGTACACAAAAAGTTGTTATATATAAAGTTTTAATTTATTAAAGCTTAAAACTGTACCAAGACTTTTAGGAAACTGGTTAAATAAAAAAAGACATTTTTACCTAAAACTATGTTCTGATTCATACATAAAATGGATCTTGTGATATTTGTGATATATTTATTGCATAGAAGTGTTACTGTGCTTCAAATGGACTATAAATGTAAACAAGTTAGAAAGTCTCTGGCTTTTCAATGGTATCCATGAAGTTGAGGTTTAACATGTTAAGTGCACAAATGACTGAATAAAAACAAAACAAGATCCAACAAAAATGAACAGATCTTGTTTAATTTTTACATTGTTTAATAATTTAATCTAAAAGTACTTGTTTTCTTGTTTTACTCTGTTTAAATAGTTTGTGTTGAAATGCAACCATCTGGAATCTGAAAATCAACTAATTTTGTTATCATTTTGATATGGTTTGACATTTCTATTTAACCTCAAACTATTTTAATTTCCAAAATCAGTTTTCTTTTGGGAAGGAGAAAAAGGATAATACTATTAATGTTTCTCTAAACAAGACTACCTTCTTCCCAAACCCCTAACTTGTGATACTTATTTCTCCAATTGTAAATGCAATCTCTGACTATATATGTGTCATTGATTCAAACAAAACCAAAAGATATGGTTTATTCTGTTCTGCAGTTTGACGTTATAGTTTATAGCACAGTTAAAACCCAGAAATACTGGTCTTGCCACTTGTGGCTATTGACTGTGTATTATTTGAATTGGCTACATTTCTGTAGCAAAAGACTCAGTGGCTTAAGTGGCTTAAAATATATGCATGTTTAGATTAATAGAATGTAATATCTATTAAGTGTTACCTAAGCATCTAAGGACACTGGGTTTTGAAAAGTGCTGATCAGAATGAAAATATCATAAACTTTTCTTGGAGTCCCTCCAGGTTGAATTATCCTGTACCCAAAACAAGCCTTCAAATATGGACTGAAAATCCTAGGATTAATAAACTGCCAGTTCACATTAAAACAGAAATAAAGTAGCCCTTCACTTTTCTAAGAGAAAATAGAGTACAGGCTCTTATAGTACTTATAAGACATCTTAGTTGAGATGCAAATAATTAAGACCAGATTGTGTTGAATGAATATATCAAAGATCCCTCTCCTTCACCTTTAGTTATTATAAACAAAGATTTTCTCCCCTAGGAACATAGTTTCTCCAGCTAACTAAAGAATGTTTTACACATTCCTTCTGTAATTTAATTTATATAATTAATTTTCATTACCTCTAAATAAAAAAAAATAAATTTAAACTCATTCTTAATTGCAGTAAATAAAATCAGATTTAATGCAAAATTATTGTGTTCTACTGTAGATATTTTCCCAAAACTTTGGTTGTTTTTTGCCGGGGAATAAATGAAAAAATATCATTTATTAAACATTTACCATGTGTGTAGTACTGTGCTAAACAATGGAGATACCAACAAAAAAGTGATATAATCTTTGCTCTCAAGGAACTTACTACACTTCAACTATAATATCCAATACAGATAATTCTACTATGGGATGGATGAAAGTTCTGGACATCCTAAGGATTCAGTAGTGGGATATATGGCAAACCCCAGCTGTCCTTAGATGTGATTAACAAGTCTAATGGCAGGAGCTGAGATTAGGGATTGTTGACCAAAGGATCTTGCACAAGTGAGGATGGAAGCCCTTCATCTTTCTTAATGTTGTAGATGTTAACTCTCTATTTCCCCCAAAATGCCTGCTCAACTATGCCTTCCTATGGGGAAGGGGGGAGTGGGCCTGAGGGTCTGAGTTAAATGGGAATTCTAGCCATCAAGATGGGGATGAAGGAAAAACCTGGAAAGATTTACATAAACTGATGCTGAGTGAGGTGAACAGAACCAGAAGAACGTTGTACACAGTTACAACAGGATTGTGTGATGAGCAATATTGTCCCAGCAATTCAGTGATGCGAGACAATTCCAAAAGACTGGTGATGGAAAATGCCATTCACATCCAGATAAAGAGATAGGGAGTTTGAATGCAGATTGAAGCAGACTCTTTTCACTTTTAAAAAATTTGTTTTTTTTTTTTTTCTTGTGTTTTTTCCCTTTTGCTTTGATTCTTCTTTCACAACATGACTAATATAGAAATATGTTTAAAATGTAAAATGATTGTACGTACTGTCTTGGATTGCTTGTAGTCTTCCTGTTTGGGGAGGAAGGAGGTAAAGAGAGAAGAGAGAAAAATGTGGAAAACAAAATCTTACAAAAATGGATGTTGAGAACTGCGCTTTCATGTAATTGGGGGAAAATATTATTAAGTGGAAAAAATATTGGGATGGGGAGATTTGACAAGGAGGGTAATACCAGTAGCACAGGATTAGGTTCCAGGCAGTTCAGAATAGGGGAATGGTCAACAAAGAAACCAAAGTCTGCTGAATTATATGTGTTTTAGAAGGAATTTTAATGAGATACAGAAAATCACCAGAGTTAAAGTTGTTGAAATAGTATAGGAATTTTAGAAACTTTGGGAACTTGATCATTGATTGCTTCAAAAATAGTATGTTATCCTGTTGCCAGAGGTTTTAAGTATGAACCTATTACAAGGCCAAAAGGAATGGGCTAGTCAACCTCATCATGTCCTTGCCTGCCGTATGACTCTATGGAAAATTTCAGACCATATACTTGCAGAATACTAAGATTCTAACAGAAAAAAGTTAAGTATTATTACTTTTGCTTTATATGGAGCCTGGTACAAATAAGAACATAATAAATGCTTTTTCATTCATTTAGAGTAGAAAGAAGGAGATGCTAGAGTTGTCTACTATTAACATTGAGGTATTATGAACATTAAAATATGTGCTATTAAAAGTTTTCTGGGAGTAAGAAGACAGCAGTTGTTATAGTATAACAACAATCTTTTAACAACAACCAGGTGGTGGTGGTTTAATATATGCTTAAATATTTATAATCACTTTTTTGTGTTTGCAAGAAACTAAAAACTAAGCAGATGCCCATCTACTGAGGAATAACTGAACATATTGTTGTAGATGAAAACTCTGGAATATTACCATGCTGAAAGAAATGATGAAATTCCTGGGAAGAATTCTATGTAAATCAGTTAGGCAGTAGAGTATAATTTATTTGAGGGCTCTAGATTTTCCCAACATTTTATTAAAAGTTGGAGATATGTTGAGAACTTAGCCAGCACAGTCATCCTTAAAATTCTGGGAATGGGATACTTCATTATATTTTGAAGGATGCATTTGTAGTATGGGAATGGTTGTTAAAAAGTATTTTTAGGGGAGGGAAGAATGAAAAGCATACATCCAATGATATATTGCTTGGTGTTGAGGATCTAACATTAAAAAGGCAGAAGGATATAAGATAAGTTCGATTAAATTGTTTTATGTCAGTGATCTTGGTCCCTATATTTTAATGTATGGCTCTTCAGTTGTTTTTCTAGGCAGATATTCTGGGTTCTACTCGGTGAGCTGCCATGAGCCAGTGGAAGGATTGATTATATAATCTGAAGTCTAAGGTTGAAATCATGGCTTGGTCTCTTATTTTACCTATCTGTGGGAACCTGTCACTTAAGTTTAATGGTCCTCAGCATTCTTATAAAAAAAGAGATTGGATATGATACCCTTTAAAATGACTTTCAACTTTAGACATGTATTTTGCTATGATGGGGAAGAGGTAGGTGAGAATAAGGTACATTCACAAGTGCAGGATAGGAATTCTGTACATTTTTTTTTTGCTTTTTATTTTATTAAAGCTTTTTATTTTCAAAATGTATGCATGGATAATTTTCAACATTCACCCTTGCAAAACCATGTGTTCCAATTTTTTTCTCTCCCTTCCCACCACTCCCTTCCCTAGGTGGCAAGTAATCTACGTTAAATGTGTAATTCTTCTATACATATTTGCACAAATATCATGCTACACAAGAAAAATCAAATCACATAGGAAAAAAATGAGAAAGGGAACAAAATGCAATAAAACAACAAAAAGAGTGAAAATACTATGTTGTGATCCATACTCAAGTTCCTATCTGTAGATAATTTTTAAAAATACATTTCTGATTTTAAGAAGTCAGCAGACAAATCTAATATTATTCAAAAAATATACTGACCTTAGTTTCACTACAAATGATCTCTTAATGATTATTGTTTATCATCCTACTGACTGGGACTTGAATGGAAAAATATTATTTTTTATTTCTAAAGTTTAATTTTTGTTTCAGTTTCTCCCTTTCCATTGAAGAGAAAAGAAAAACAAAATCCTTGTATAGGCATGGTCAAGCAAAACCAATTGCTATGTCCTAAAATGATTTTTGCATTTCTGCATTTTGGAATAATGGTTGTTCCATTACATTGATCAGAGTTCTTAAGACATTCTCAGAGTTGCTTGTCTTTCCAATGTTGTTGCTGATTTATAAGTTTTTCTTCTGCTTCTGCTTTATTCACTATGTATCAGTCAAAAAAGTTTTCCCAAGTTTCTCTGAAGTCATACTTTTCTTCATGTCTTATGGCATCATAATATCCCACTGTGTTCATATTCCATAATTTGTTTTGCCATTTGTTTAGGTACTTCCTTAGTTTCCAGTTCTTTGTCACTTCAAAAAAATGCTGCTTTAAATATTTGCTTATATGGCCTTTTCTTCTTGCTTTGGTATCTTTGGGTATAGGCCTAATAGTGTTTTCTCTGGATTAAAGGGTATGCATAGTTTAGTGCCTTTGGGGAATATGATTCCAAATTAGAAAATCTCAAAGGCTTATAATTTTAGAGCTGAAAAAATCTCAGATGGATCATATAGTTCACTCCCCTGCTCAGCTGTGTTTAAAAGAGGTACTTCTGGGCACTTTATATGAGATACATTCACCTGATTCTTAGGATTCCTGCACTCACAGGCTCTTATTCAATCTTGAAGAAAACATGGAGCTCTGAACAGATGACATGAAATTCTATTTTTCTGAAATATCTTCCATGATAAGATCTCTCATGAAACTAAAATTTTAGAGAAATTTATTAGACTATTGAAAAGGATTTCTTGCAAAAAAGTAACCATTCTTCACAGCTTTAAATGTCATATACAGAATCTACAGTTTGATGAAGGCATTATAAGGACTACTCCACTTATATATCTAAAGCTTATTTCATTCATTATCTTTCTATCTTCATAACAGCTCTTTGAGTTAAGACTGAGAAGACATTATTATACCTATTTGACAGATGAGAGTAGAAGAGTTACCTAATTTAACTATATATTTGAGTAATTTCTTTGGAAGTATTTTTAGTATGTGAGCTTCATTATTTAAAAGTGTTTTTTCAAGAAATTATGTCCTGATCCATACAGGTATACAAATTTCTAGCATAGTCTTAAAGTTGTATGAATTTTTATTGTGTGTTTTGAGTTGGACTTTGGATCTATAACTAAATTAGCATAGGGAACTCAGGGGAAGAGTTTAACAAACTCTGCTAGGTGATAGCTTATACATATATTATTTGAAGTACACAATGCAGAAGAATTGTGACCTTCATTCTGGTTTTGGGATGAACCTTTCATCTGTCTTGGGTGAGGGACAAAACAAAATACTGTTTCCTGCATTTGATGGGGGAAATTTCAAGAATGATAAAATAAAAACATTTACTTTAATGGGTCTATTTTAACTTGTCAATGTTACTTTAAGGTTTGGGTAGACTATACTCTAACATAATGAAATTGTCTGGAAAGCCCCCAATTTCCCTATTAAAAGGTAGCAGTTAATAGGAAGTCTTTGTGATCATAATTCACCCCTTTGGGAGAGAGAACATTTGTTGCTTTAGTCCTTGGCCTAGCATTGCTGTGCCATTCTCAGCTTCTGCAATTTTGACCTGGGCTACTTACAAAATATTTGTCTTGTCTGCCAACCTTGATTTATATCTGTGACTTCCCTTCTGGAAGACCTGCTCCAGTTAGCCATTTTGTTCACTATCTTTATCCATGGCCCATCTTATTCCTAACCTTGGCTTAGAACACTTTGTATCAACCTTCCGCTTGCTTGATCAAGCACTTACCCAGCTCCTCTTTAATTAGCCAGCAAGAACACCTCATCTCAGCCCTACCTACTTACATACCCTTAAGTATGATCCTGCATACTTATTACTAACACCTGCTAACAACCATATCCATTCTACTGTAGCAGAAAATGCTACACTTTTTAGTCTAAATGAACAAAGTTGTTCTCAAATACCATCCCTAATTCTATTATGTATGTTTTTGCTGATGGCTTTATTTTATAATTTTTATATATATATATATATAGCCAAAGATCAAATTATAATTATTGCTCACATCAAGAAAAAGTAAAAACTCAAATGGATTTGTGATCTTATTAGTTTTGGTATTCTTTCCAATGATGCAGAATACAACATATTTGCTCCTGCTTATCTTGGGTGATTCTTCTATTTGTCATACTCCAATAAGTTTGCTATGACATATAGTTAATGTTCTGTGAACCTTCTTTTGTTGTTTTTTTTTCACATTACAGGGATACCAGGGGAGCACATGATTCATGCCATTGATATTTCTACCTTGTTTATATGGATTAGTAAATGAAAGTGTGTTTGTATTTCCATTAGAGTGTCCAGGGTGCATGCCTTATATTTCCCATCAGTGAGGTAGGCTTGGTAAATATTTTCATAGTCTTTATACCTCTGATTAAGATAGAGGCCCTAATTGAACAAATAAGAGTGGAAATTAATTTTTTACCCTAGAAATCAAAGTTGGGATGCAGAGAATATTATATGCTTTTTTTAAACCCCTTGCCATATCCTTAGTGTTACATTGATGCTATAAAATTTAAACAGAGTGGAACCTTTACTATAATCTGGCCATGATCCATCTCAATCTCAGTTTTATTTGGATAATTTTGGGAGGAAAAAATTGAACTCATGACAGCAGGAATAAATTATTTTACTCTAGGCATCAAAGTTGGGATGCAGAGAATATTATATGCTTTTTAAACCCCTTGTCATATACTTAGTGCTGCATTGATGCTATAAAATGTTCAGAGTGGAACCTTTACTATCATCTGGCCATGATCCATATCAATCTCAGTTTTATTTTGATAATTTTGGAAGAAAAAAATTGAAAGAATATCAGAACAGGAACATATAAGGCATGGAGAGTAAGAATGGTTATACCTGATCACCTTGGAACTACAGTGAATTAAGCAGGGGGTATATGTAGCAATGTGGAATTTGAAATAGTCTTGGTGGAAAATTCAAATGTAATTTCTCAGATTTCAATTTATTTAGAATACACTTGTCCCTATCCATACACATATATAAATTTCCAGTGTAGCCTTAAATTTGTATGAATCTTTATTGTATGTTTTGATTTGAACTTTGAAAAACAAGATCTATAACTTCATTGGTATAGGGAATTCCAGGGGAGGGTTAACAGAAGTACAGAATGTTGGAGGTTCTATTTTAAAATTTTCTTCTATAAAGAAACTTGCTGAAGGAGTATAAGATCCACAACTTCGATTAAAGCATTGCCAACGACATAATGGACTATGAATGTCAAGTGGGTACCCCAGTATAGGGAATTTTTATTGACAGAAAATTACTTACTTGAAAGAGAAACTTGTCCTTCAGGTCAAGGAAAGGTAAAAAAAAAAAAAAAGGAATTGAGTCTGTAACATCATGTCATGATAAGAATGTTGTTATTATTCCATAAATGATCTTTTTTTCTTTTTAACTCCCTGAATGACTATAGAAACATCAAATTATATGGGTTAACAATCATGTGCTAAATAGGAAAACACTATTCATAATAATAAATTCCCTGATTAGAAACTCCTTTACTACTAATAGCTGATACCAAACCACAGAATTTGAGATCTAAAAAGCACTTTAGAGATTATGTAGTTCAACCCATAGGTGGCAGGCACAGTATTGGACTTGGAATCAGAAAACTTCAACTTTGTGAGTTCAGATATGGCCTCTGATACTTACTAGCAGTAGACAAGCCACAGTATACCTCAGTTTCCTTCTCTGTAAAATGAGCTAGAGGAGGAAATGGCAAAACATTCCAGGACCTTTGCAAAAAACAAAAACAAAAACAAAAACAACCTAAATGGGGTTAGTGAAAAGTTGGGCCCAAGTAACTGAACAGCGGCACAACAGGAAATCTGTTCCTATGATGCAGTTGTTCAGACTGCCAAGAAAGAGAAAATATTACATCTCAAGACAATAAAATTGCTTCTTTGCATTTTTTATGTTTTGCTCCTCTGGTATTCTGGTTCTCCCCTTTGAGCCAAACTGAATAAACCTTATGTCTCCTTGACATAAGAACCCATCATATACTTGAAGACAGTTATCATAGCTTGGTCCTATGAGTCTGTTTAAGCTTTATTATCATGTTGGGCTGTATTTGCCTGCCTTCCTCTGTGTTACGTTGATGATATGTATTGTCTAATCCTTATCTCCATCTTTTTCACAAAAATAGTATGAAATTCTTTATCAAAAACTTTGCTAAAAATCTGGATAACTTCTATGCACATACTACACCTACCTACTACATGAGTAATCCTGTTAAGAAAAGAAAAAATTTTTCTAGTAATTCTTCTTTCCATCAATTCTTATGTAATGCTTGTTAATCTGATGATGGAGCCTCAGAATTAATTTTCATTTTCTTAAAATTGGTCACTCTTTATTTAGAAACTGACTGTTCATATCCCTTGACCTCTTTTCAACTGGGAAATAGGCCTTCTAGTTTCAATAAGTATTTTCTCAAAGCATTACCAGTTTTCAAATATTCATAAAGCAATATTGAAAATTCTATATGGTTAGATCCTTAAATCCATGATATTTAAAACAATAATAACAGTAGATGTAGTACAAAGAATTGCCACAGCTCCAATAAAATTTGTAGTTTTTAATATATATTATCAGCTCTTTAAAGAACTTTGAGAGCGAGTAAGAGAGCATTGATGAATATTATATCCTACATATCTATTTTCAAAATAGACTTTCAAATAATATTTTTATAATCAGGCTGATAGAGCCTTATATTTGCAAATTGTGATAACTAAAAAGGAAGCTAGGAGCATAGCAAAAGGTGTACCGCTTGCCTTTCTTTTCACTCTCCTATGCCCTGTAGGACAAAATCCTTATGGTTTGAAATTTAATGTTTTAAGACCAATAGACATTCCTCACTTTAAGAAGCAGATCATCAATTAATTGTGGATATACATTCTCAATTCTTTATGGCTTCATTCCAACTATCTCTCCATTGTAGGAATCTCACATGCATTTAAAACAGGTAATGCATTGGATTATACATTTTCTGCCTTTAGGTTTTTTTACATTGAATTCGACTTTGCCCATTCCATTGGCATTTCTTATAATCCTACTAGCCCAGTTGTTACTGGACAGACTATTTATACCCTCAAAATGTTCTCATTCAAACAAGAGAAGGGAATTTTGGGATATGCACAAGATGTATCAATAAATACATACATGTGATTGCTTGCAATTTGTAAATTCTTTTGATTTTACATTTTTAAATTCTTTGGATTTTACCCTAGCAATGCACTTCTGGCACACACAGAAAGTGCAGCTAACTGACAGACTGACTGACAAAGATAAGAACTTTCTTTCCACAGTGATATAGATAGACCTGGCCTGGAGAGTACCTGGAAAGGCCCAAATTGGGGCAGGGTTTGGGGCCCTGGGTACATTCTATTTATTCTAGATTCAGATCCAGCAGCAGAAGAGTGGATCCCCACCAGAGCCATTCGTGACCTGGGGATGCAAGAGAAGGACCAGACAACAGTCCAGAGGGACTAGCCCTTCAGACGTGGATGGCAGCCATGTCCCTTTTGACCGTGACTCCAGAGACAGCAGATGCGGCTCCAGTGTAGCAGCTGAAATGGACTGTTTTGGGTGATGTGCAATATAAACAGACTGTAAATGGACAATGGTCCTGTGTGCTTCTCCCATGGCTATTTGCCATATGGTGGCCTGGGGAGAGGCTTTGCTCTATGCTTTCTATTTAAGGACTATGCTTTTAAATTACTGAGTAAAAAACCAACCCACCCACCTGCCAAAGTTTCTGAGGCAATGTTATAGGACATGACTTTGCTTGTGTGCACCTTTCTCTGTGTTTTGCACTTTTCTCTGTGTTCAAAAGATGTATACAAGTGTAATTAGAATTGTGACAAGTGACAATTGTAACTAGAATTGTGACACCCTAATTAGAATTGTGACAAGTGCAATATAATTGTAACTCTACCTCATTGATATTTTACCTTGTTGATATCCTATCTTGCTGATATCCTGCCTCATTATTGACATCCTACCTCGTTGGCATCCCACCTCTTTGGCATATCACCTCCTTGAGTATGACTTTAATGAATGGGTTGAACAGTTGACCACTGTTGAGCCTAGTTCTCATTGTCATACTTCTGTTTACTGATCTGCTGCTTTGTACCTCCTTGGGCATAACACTCTGTCATCTCATGGATCAAGTGAACTATAGCTGATGCTAAAAGCTTAGCTTGATGAGATGAGAGGTTCCCCGCATTACAGAGAAAGGAATTGTAAGGGTCCTTTAAATGTAAGGGCTGGCACAACTCAACAGGAGGTTTGAGTGTCCAGAAAGTAATTTCTGTGGCTAGGGACTGCCCCATGGGCGGGTTCCCAGCCATATTGAGATAGCTTCTTAACAGAGACGGCTCCCTCTCTGATTGATTGTGTGACCTTGCAGACCCTTTTTAAGCCCCTTGCTGCAGGAGGTCGCTCTCTTTATCCTGGGGTAGCTGAGCCAAGTGCATGGATAGCCGAGAGAGGTAAGGAGCTTGGTAATGAACATGTGGGTCTCTTGCAGACCAGGTGTTCACTCGGGAATTAACAGGTCAGGGATTATGTGAGCAAGTATAATGAAGACTTGAAGTTTGCACATGGCTGTTCTTGAGCACGCTATCGTTTATTAAACTGCAATTCAAGAAATAGTAGCCAAATACCTCTGAAGGCCTCAGAGGAGGCAGCCAGGTATAATTAGTCAACACTGCAAAGGTCAGTGGCCAGAGGTTGTCTGATGCCCTAGGAGTTAGGAAAGACTGGCAATGTAAAATACTGAGTAACACCAGGCCTTTCACAAATGAAGTGACTAATCAGGGTTAAATAATAAACGGTATTTTACAACTGACTAAGTTTGGAAATCATTTATCAACTCTTCTCTTGACCTGAGGGGAAAAAATTGAATTTCATTAATTTATTTCCAGTGTCTTTCTTGAGGAGGGCAAAATATTAAAAATTTAGGTAGATTAATGTATTTTTGATACTTTGTGACAAAATTCTTTTGGCTTTATGAAAATGACTAATTAAATTATAAAAAGCCTTTTTAGGGTAGTGAATTTAGCATTGTCTTTAAAGTGACTAGAAAAAATATTTCACTTAATATAAATGTCTTATCTCAATTTCTGTTCTATGAACTATTATTTATTATTTAGTTGATATTATATTGGTCCATATATAATTTTCATTTTTACTTTTCATTTATTTCAGTCATGTCCAATTTTTCATATAGAATTTTCTTGGCAATTTTCTTGTTTTACCATTTCCTTCTCCAGTTCACTTTAAGATGAGGAAACTGAATCAAACAGGATTAAATGACTTGCTCAGTGTCACACAGCTAGTAAGTGTCTGAATTTGAACTCACAAAGATGAGTCTCCCTGACTCCACTGGCACTATCCACTATGCCATCTAACTGCCCTTCCATATAATAATACTACCATTGAGTAAAGACTGTAAAAATCCAAATGAAATTTGTTTGAAGGGAAAATAATATAAATATACAATGAAAATAACATGAATTGGAGGTCATACTTTGATCATGTTTGAAGAAAAAATACTTAAATTGTTTCAATGATTGTATATGCTTATTTCTTAAAATATTGTCATTATTAAAATATTATCCAGTATCAGTGGAAAGTGCTGCATTTTTTGGTTTTGGGGAAAAGAGGAAACAATTTAAGAAAAAAGGAACAAACTTCAGATACAGCTGCGCAGTAATGTAGAAAGAGCATTGAATGAGATGTCAGGAGATTTGAATCATGCTTCTTTTTTGAAATGTTTGCCTTGTTGCAGAAGTGTTGTGGAAAGAGCTTTTGTCCTTTGGATTGGAATATCTGAGTTTGAGCTCAGGCTTTGCTAGTTACTACCTGTGTGATCTTGGGCAAATTTAAAAAATTCTCTGGACTTTAGTTTCTGTCTATAAAAATAAATACAGTAATCCTAGCATGATGACATGTGCCACAGGGTTATGAGGAAAATGTTTTGTCAGCACGATTGAGTAGAGCTTAGAGGTGGAATGGGATGAAATCAAAAGAAATTGTGGAAAGTCTTGAATGCCAGATAAAGGAATTTCTATGTTAATTTGGGGAGTCCCTGATGATTTTGATCAGGGGACTTACAAAGTGACAAATCAAATAGGTCTTATTATGCTTGATTTTTTTTTTTTTGGTAGAACAACATAGTGAATACTTGCTGATGATCTCTGAAGTAGGAAAACTGAAATTCAACCCTTGATTCTGAACTCCTACCCCTATAAATCTACTGTTCTGATTTAATCTTTCACTTCTGTATTAAGTTTTTATTTAGATTTTGCTTCCATTCTCTTGTGCGTTGGCATCAGTGTAGTCCCAACTTGTAGAACACAGAAATGGATCTGAATAAGTCCTCTGAGATAATTATCAAATACAGTGCCATGTGTAGTTAATTGCTTAACAAATGTCATTAGATGATAGTTTCTGGGCATATTAGCAGTTCCCAAGGAGAAGCTAAACTGAAATGATTACACTGAGACATTCTATATCTCATTCAGTATTTCCCACTGAGAAAAGATTAGTAAGTGATATAATTGACAACATCATTAGTCACTCAGTAAATCAACAGGAATTTTTTAAATGTTTGCTATGTGGCAGATACTGTGCTAATCAATGGAGATAAAGATTGGGGAAAAAAAAAGATTGCTCTTAAGGAGTTAATATTTCAGTGGAGACAATGCATAAAAAAACTTATAAAGAATAGATGGAGAGTAATCTCAGAGGGCAATCTGTAGATTTAAGAATGTTTTACAGATTATAGCAAACTAAAAGCATGTAGGCTAGTAATACTATCAGTGTTACTATACTAATAGAACTATCAGTGTTTCTGTTTGCATTCTTTTCATCTAGAAATCAAGCTGTGAATTAAGGTATAAAATGTGTTTCGTGCCCTTTTAAGATCTCTTATGGGATTTTTAAAAACTTCAGGGAAACAAGTTGTACTAATGAAGTTCAGAGTTTTGATGATACATTTTATTATTTATTAGAAATTTCCCAGTTCTTCATTTTAGCCTTTGCCTGGCAGCTGCAAAGGACATGGTTGCTGATAAGGCTATTTGTTTTAACACTGCAGACAGCAGGAAGAAAGAAAACAGCAAATGAATTTGAGGGCTTATTTAAAACCAATCCTGACTTGCTTGAACAGAGAGGAAAGTAAAACTTTGCTGTCTCAAAGGCTCAGCAGCTGTGTGGGGGGAGCAGGACTACAACACAGGGGCTACACGAGTCATCATGTACTTTTGGTGGCTAGTCCATTGCTAATTTACTGCCACAGCAGAGCCTTGGGGCTCAGAGCAGTGGGGATTCAGTATAACTGCTATTTTAGACCTTGAGGAGGCTAGTAATTTCAGCATTCTGTCTGAATAGGGATAGCTCATTTAGGAAATGCTGCTACCAGGTACTTAAGGATAAGTTGAAACATTGAGGAAGAAGAGGTTTCTTCAGGGGAAAGAAACTTCAAAAAGTTTCTTTGCTTACCTGATAATGTAAGAAGGTATTTACTCTTAAAATGTAAGGAAAGGTCTAAAATAAATACTTGATAACAACTCAGTAGAACATAGTTTTTGTTTTAGTTATCTTAATGTAACAAGGGAATCACGCAAAGAAAGTCAAAATAGTTGTTGAACAGGTCCTTATTTTTCCATAGGAGAGTTCTTAATAAACTTATTTATCAGAATTTTAAACCAAATCACTTGTTTCTTAGGCAGTGTAGATTGCAACCTTTACAGGGAGGGGTAGGTTGATATATAGATGGGTATAGTATTAGGAAGGAGTAATGGCTGACAGTGAAGAGGAGAAAGGAAATATATGATTTTTTATAAGGATATAGGAAGTTTTTAAAAATTAATTATAGTTTTTATTTACCAGATATGTGCATGGGCAATTTTACAGCACTGACCATTGCCAAACCTTTTGTTCCAATTTTTCCCCTCCTTCCCCCCATCCAGATGGCAGGTTGACCACTACATGTTAAATATGTTAAAGTATAAATTAAATACAATGTATGTATACATGAAGGAAATATATGATTAAAAAACTTCAGTCATGTCTGACTCTTTGTGACCCCATTTGGGGTTTTCTTGGCAATGACACTGGAGTAGTTTACCATTTCCTTTTCTGGCTCATTTTATAGATGAGAAACTGAGGCAAAAAAGAATTAGAATGGCCCAGAGTGACTCAGCTCATAAGTGTCTGAGGCTAGATTTGAATTCACAAAGAAAGGACTTCCTGACTCTAGTCTGGTTACTCTATCCATTATACTACCCAGTATGGTGCAAAAAACAGGCATAAGGATTAAAAAAGACATGGTAGCATTGGGCCATATGGGAAAAACTTCCCCTTTGGCCTTTCAATGCATTACATTAGATTTTTTCAGTGATTTTTTAAAAGTGATTTTTTTTCCACAAAGAAGACTATGCAAGCAGGAAAAGATAAAATTATTTTAAAATATATTCTTAAGAGCTACAGTGGCAGTAGTGCTCCTCTGGCAATAGTGTTCAATTTATTTAGGAACCATTAAACAGTACATAAACAATTCTTGTTGGCTTCCTGTTGACCCAGAAAATCACAAATTAACATTATCTGTGTTTTATTTTATGCTCATTAAATAATTTCTAATTACATTTTAGTATTATTCCACATAGTACATGCATTTGATATCTCTGATATAGTGGGATAGAGAAGGACTTTGAAGATAGGAAGACCTGGGTTGCTGTTTTTCTTCGGATAGATATTGATTGATTACTGTTAGCAACCCACTTAATCTGTAGGTTCTCAGAGAACTTTTTAAGATTATTAATGTGAAACAATTGCTGGTCTTCATTGGTAGGTGGAATTTCCTCACAAGAGATTTGACAAAGAGCTCATATCATAGGTCTAGAGCAAAATTCTTTTTTTTTATTATAGCTTTTTATTTATAAGATATATCCATGGGTAATTTTTCAGCATTGACAGTTACAAAACCTTTTATTACAACTTTTCCCCTCCTTCCCCCTACTCCCTCCCCCAGAT
Source organism: Sminthopsis crassicaudata (assembly GCF_048593235.1). NCBI lineage: Eukaryota > Metazoa > Chordata > Mammalia > Dasyuromorphia > Dasyuridae > Sminthopsis > Sminthopsis crassicaudata. The sequence goes on along the minus strand of NC_133619.1, from coordinate 119,154,959 downwards.
GGCAAGTTGACCAATACATATTAAATATGTTAAAGTATAAGTTAAATACAATATATGTATACATGTCCATATAGTTATTTTGCTGTACAAAAAGAATTGGACTTTGAAATAGTGTACAATTAGCCTGTGAAGGAAATCAAAAATGCAGATGGACAAAAATAGAGGGATTGGGAATTCTATGTAGTGGTTCATAGCTATCTCTCAGAGTTCTTTCGCTGGGTGTAGTTGGTTCAATTCATTACTGCTCTATTGGGACTGATTTGGTTCATCTCATTGTTGGAAATGGCCACATCCATCAGAATTGATTATCATATAGTATTGTTGTTGAAGTATATAATGATCTCCTGGTCCTGTAGAGCAAAATTCTTAAAAAGCTAAGAAAGATTCCCATCAGATTTGATTAAAATAAATGAAAGTTTTGGTATTTAAAGAGATTTTCTTACATAGAAAATTCATTTCTGTGAATATTTATCCTCAGAAGATGCTTGCTTTGATTTTTCTCTTCCTTTTGCCTTCCATATATTGCACAAAAATGCTTAGGATTTTCATTTTCATTGAAATGAAGTATTATATATATACATATATATATCTATATCTATCTATCTATCTATCTATCTATCTATCTATCTATCTATCTATCTATCTATCTATCTATCTGAGTTTAAATAAATAAATAAATGACCTAATTAGGTAAGGTAAAGACCTCAGATGTAGAGGGAAATTCAGATTGAGTCTACTCTTACTTCAAATAGCAGTGCCATCTAGTGTCCAGAAAAGCTATTCTAAAACCCAACAAATGAAAAGAGAAATTTAAAACTTTTGGTCCTGCAACTAATTTTTTTTCCCCAAATGTAAGCTGTAATATAAGAATATAATATTAACATGATGGGAAATAATAAAAACTGATGACTTAAAGACAATGTAGTTGAACATTAGGGAAGATTCATTTGGTCATGTATGATAAAAAGGGGAAGACAATGGAGGGAAGATGGAAGGGTCCAAACAAGAGAGTATTGCTGTCAATAGAAAAGAGATAGTGATGGAGGAGGAGATTTTAGAAATGGAATTTGCAGAACTTAGTCACTTATTGGATGTGGGGAGAGGAATCAAAGATCATAGCACTGTATTATGAGCTGTTGGGAGGAGGTATTTCAGAGGTCTTCTAATACAATGCTCTCATTTTATATATGAATATCTGAGATCCAGACTAGTGAAATGGATTGCCTAGGACTACACAGGGAGTAAGTAGAAGAAATGGAGTTTGAATTTAGATTATCTAGTACCAATTCTAGTATGCTTGTGGACTATAAATTCAGTTTGAGTCAATAGATATGGTGGACAATAAAAGCCCATGCAGTCTTAGGTTGCATATATTTGGAATTTGAGAGGTGGTAGTTCCATTGTGATCGGTCTTGACCGATTCAACCTGAATTAGTTGTCTTCCATTTTGGGCACCGTTTTAATTTTTTTTTGGTTCTTTAAAAATTTTTAATGGCACTGTATTCCCCCTCATTATGTCAGCATAATTTTTAGCATTCATTTTTACAGTATTTTGAGTTGCAGATTTTGTCCCCTCTCCCCTTCCCACTATCTAAAATGGTAGGCAATTTGATATAAGTATATATTTGCAATTATATAAAACATTTCTTTAGAAGTCATAGTTGTAAAGAAAGAAAGAAATCAAAAGAAAAAATTAAGTGCAAAAAGTATGCTTTGATCTGCTTTGAGTCTATCAGTTCTCTATCTGGATGTGGATAGCATTTTCCATCGTGAGTCCTTTGTACTTGTCTTCAATCAAACATCGTTACTTATACCACGTACAGTGTTTTCTTGGTTATGCTCATTTCACTTGTGTCAGTTAATACAACTTTTTCCAGGTTTTTTTGTAAGCTGCCTGCTCATCATTTCTTTCTTTACAATGATATTCCATGGACACCATATTAAAAGAAAAACTCATAGAATAATTGGAGAATGTTTAGAATAGAGCAACTTGGATGGGGGCTTTGAAATCACTCTTGGCATTGGTTGGAGAAACCTTTGGATTTGAAACCTGAAGAGGCACAGATTTGGGGAAACATGATAGCTTTGTATATTTATATTATATATATTTGCATATTTGAAAGGCTGCTCTATAGAAAAGGGATTTGTTTTTCTAGGCTTTAGAAAGCAAAACTAGTTGTAATGTTGACAAGTTGCAGAGATAAAAATTAGGTTCCGTGTAAGGAAAAACTTTCCAGCAATTTTTATATAGAAATGGAATGAGTTATTTTAGGAGAAAATGTATTCTTTCCCATTAAAGATCTAGCACAGTTGATTAACTAATTTCCATTATGAGTTATTGATTGAATTAGATGTCCTTTGAGTCTCCTCCCACTGTCTATGATTTTGATTGGCCTTTCTAGTACATCTCATTACTAGCTTTTCTTGTCTCAGTAACAATGGTTCATCTTTTTTGATGATTTTGACCCTGGCTTCTAACACTTCTAAGACTTCTAACGTCATTTCAGCTCTAAATTGATGACTCTGTGTTCCTTTTGTATTATTAAAAGTTATTGCTATATTGTTATTATCTTATCAAGTAGCTTATTATTGATAAGTTGTTGCTATAACAAGTTAATCCTACTATGGAAGACTTTAAATTCCCTCTTCTATAGAACTGACCATCTAGCTAAGGGATGTGGTAGAATAGGATATAGTACTTATCAAAGGTATAAAAATAAGAAAGATGTGCCTACAAGCTAAAGAAAGAATGTTCATTTTAGATTTTGGTTTAAAGACAAGCTTCCTAATAGATACAGTTTAATTGACAGAATAATGATAAATGGTAACTAATATATATTATCAGCAGATTTCTTTATAATATTTCTTCTTAATGATGTAATCAAGAAGTTGAAAATAAGATTTCCCGAAGATTATCTACACTTTTCTATATGAACATAAAAGTGTATAAAACACAACTGCAATATTAAAAATTATATAATTTAAACTACAGGAGAACACTACTCCTGGATGGGCATTAGCAGTGATAATGTAAGGTACTCCTTTGCCTTTCAGTTATGTATAAAGGAGTTTCTGATAAAATGAAAACAAGTATATGAACCATCATTGTCATTCAGACCCCATTCCAATTGCACATAACAAACATTAATAGATGTTTGTTGAATTGAACTTAGAAAGCGTTGTAACCCTTTCTGAGCAGCTACCAAAGGCTTAAAATTTTAATAATGTCTCTTAAGATATGACCCTTAATCTATGAGGTTCTTGTTTTATTCAGAAAACACAGGAAGCTTAAGCCCAAAGTATTTCAAGCTACTTTTCATAATTTTAAAATTATAGATATTTTAGTATATCAGAATTTCATATTCAAACTACATATAAGATTTAGTCATGATGTCTAGACTACATTTAAATGCAAATGTAATTATTCTGTTCATCTGATTTTTATATTACATATTCATATTTTAAGATTGATTTGTATTTTGATTATTTGAAACAGGAAAAATAGCACAAAAATATGAATTAAACTTTTAAAGAATGTATGAAGATTAAAAAATTATGACATAAATTATTATGACTATGGGATGAAAGATAGATTGGTAAGATAGATGGAAGATGTCACATGCAAATACAGAGTTTTTTTTGGAAAGGAGGCCTGTTTTACCTAAAGATGCTGTTCTATATAGGTACATAAATGAGTTATTACAAGAAAACTTGGAAATCATTTAGTCCAACTTCCTTAATTTATGGTGAAGAAACGGTCCCAGAGATTATATGATTTGCTTCATTTTACACAGGTGGAAATTAGCTGAGCTGAGATTTAAATTTAGGTTTTCTAACTTTAGATCCAGAGAAAATTTCACTGTTACATATTGTGACTTTATAGTCTTAATCTAAGATGTTCATTGACGTTAATTGACAATGAACAACTCTTCCAATTTATGCACCCATTTATGAAGCATGCTAGATAAAACCTGCTAGATAAAGATGACTTTCTCATCAGAAGATATTCAAGATTCAATGTATTTAGCTTTTTCTGTATATTTCAAATGTAATATAATTTTTCTCTAAATGATGTTGTATGTTGCTAGTATTTAGTAATTCAATATTTTCTTTAACAAGTTACAATGCATTTAACAACTTATATTTGTAGACAAAATTCCAATGAAAGAAATCAGTGTTCTTGAATACAAACCAAACATTAATAAGGATAAAAATAATAAGTCAAAAAGTATTTGTTTATAATGATTGAGTTCCAAGAAAACAAAGGTAAATTAGACTGAAATTTGAAAATAAATCAGCTGTTGAGAGTTTCTTAAAGGGGGAAGCTATTTAATACAAACTGAATATTTGAGAACAAGCAATATGATTTGATTTGGAGAAATATAGTTAAGATATTAAATGTCAAACTTAGAAGCACATTCAAAACTTAATGTAATAAGAGCATTTAAGTGAAATAATGGCAATTTTATCAAAATTACAATAGCAGAGTTTTAATTATTTTAATTTTAAAATCTTAAAAATTAGCATAAATGTGAATGAAAAGTGTGTACTATGTGATGATCTACATTTTGTGACTATTGGTTTTAAAAATGGATTTTTCTAGTTATGACAAAAATGCAATTATATGAAAAATGAAAGGGAATTTTTGCAAAGTGCTCAATTCCTGGCACTGGAGAAAAGAAACACCCATTTAGATTGGGGGGGAGGTGGGGTTTGATCTGGGATACATGAATTTTTTTTTTTAAATGAATAGTTACTAGATAACTGATAATGTATTTATCTTTTTTCTTCCTTGAGGCAATTGGAGTTAAGTGATTTGCTCAGGTTCACACAGCTACATGTGTTAAATGACTAAGAACAGATTTGAACTCAGGTCCTTCAGAACCCAGGGCCAGTGCTCTATCCATTGTGCCATCTAGCTTCTCCTATTTATCAAATTTTTCCAAAATTTTTTTCTAATAGTTGTATTATTATAAAGTTGTATCCCTTGTACTCCTATGGATTTTATTTTATGAATTTAAATAAATTTTTCTGAGAAGGACTTAATCACACTAATATCATATTGGGCCTAATACTTTTAGATGGGAAAGATGTTACTAAAAAAACTTTTTAAAGTATAGTAAGTGTTGAGATATTAGAAGACATACTAATTTTTACAGCTAAAGCTCAGCAAATAGATTGTGGTTTGTGCTTGGCTTAACAATAATTCTTTGCCTTTATCCTTTGGATGATCTCACCTTCTGACAAATGCTGTTAAGGGATTTGTGATTTTATATGATATGTGTAATGATTTAGATTTTCCTGGTCTGAGAGCTGACATCCTGCAGCAGAAAATGATTGATCACCTCTCCTGATACTTCAAACTATACCTGTGCTTGTAACTGCTAAGGGAACTGAATTAGGTGCTGCACCCCTGTTTCTACCACACTAACTGGTTTTATACCCTCTGAATGGTCACAAGGCTTAATGACCCTACCACTTAAGACAAAAGGCTCAGCGATTTTAAAAACTTAGAGACTGTTCCACAGGGCCTAAGCATACCTTTATTGTCCCCCAAAATGTCAATCTAGGGCATTGTTTACTCAAGACTAAAAATGACTGTTTTGGGTCTTGCCTTTTTGTGTTTTCATGCTTAAAATTAACCTACCACTTCCAAAAGGAACCCAGAAGAACTTCCACTTGCAAGTTTTTTCCTGACTTTGAAATTAAACTTGCTTGATCTCTCTGCCTTGCTTTGTTTAAGATCTGTCCATTCACTTAGAGGCCAGGTTCAGGCCCATAGACAGAAGTAACTATGTCTATGGAATAGGGAATTGATTGCTTGTTGAATTTCAGTCAGTCTTCAGAGCATTAATTAATCTTCAGGGGATATAAAATAAGTAGTATTATTTGATTTCTAGTATTAATTGATTTCTCACTGGCAAAGTCTGAGAGCTAGAGTTTTCCCACTTTTAGCAAGCCAATATCTATTAAACATTACTAGTGAACAAACCATTCCCAGTAAGTAATTCCCTGGGTTCAAGGATGTAGTTGGAATATATTAAAGTAATAATTTATTTAATAATTATAAATTTATTTATATATTTATATGTATAAATATATAATATGTTAAATTTATTTTTATAATATATTAGCAATATAAAATATTAAATAATATATTGTCAATCAATAAATAAAATATATAACATATTTATAAATATATAATATAATAAATGTGTATATATATAATATATTTATAATTTATTTAATAATTATAAAGCCTTATAAGAGCTAAACACTTCCCAACCTGCTGCTCTTCATTAATTGTGAATAACTGACTCTTGGGAATAATTTCTTTTGAATTGAATTGCAATGGGGTAAAGTGGAAGTTTCTTGGGTACCTGAAGTGTTATTACTACTGTTGTTTTTACATTTTGTTTTTACTTTGCATTTACTTTTGTTTGGATTCATTTATCTGTAAATGTATTGTTCCTAAGTAGGTACTTTGTTAATTTGAATTACATTGTTTATTGCTTTTATCAAGTTCTTCATTTTCCTGATAGATATTTCATTTAGGTATAAATAATTGGTACAATCTAAACTGTAAGGTCTAAACTAGTTTTCCATGATTATAAAATATTTCTGTTTTATGGGAAGTTTTTAATAAATTAGTAATGTGGATGCATAAAATAAGTTGGTCCACCTATATTTACAAGTTAGTAATATATACTTTTACTCTAGATTTAGTTTATTTAGTTTAATGGGCTGGTTGTCTAATGGAAAATCTAGTTTAATTGGGATGATAAATGGTGTTTGTATGTGGAAATCCTTTCCCTGAAGGGTTTGAAGCCAGAAGCTGTTCCTATATTTAAGGAATAAGTAATCCCCAGGAGACTAGAGAGTGGGTGGATTGCTAACTCTAGTTTCTTCTAATGTAGGTCATTTGAGAAGTAAGGGAAAGTGGAACCATACAAATTTATCTTAATCCTGTGTGAGTGAGATGAGACACTCACCTACTTTTCACCTATTGAATAGGTGAAAAGTTTGAATCTGAAGTATTTATAAGATCTATTCTAAAATTTTTAAATACATATAGAATTTTGAATAGCCACCAAAGCATTATCATTACAACTAATTTTTACTTGTGAATTTAAATAACAGATAATCCTAAACCTACCTTTTATTTTTGCAAATAGAGTAAGATTTTTTTTTCTTTAAATGGTTAAAATACTTTCTCTGAAATCTTCTTTACAACATTTATTATGTAGTATTAAGCAAGGTCTTTCTTTTAAGATCAAAGGCAAAGTTTGGCTCAGGCTACTGAATTATCACAAATCATGGTCTTCTTGGATCCAGATTAATGAGATCTACTATTTCATTTCGTAAATCCTGTCTGGTCACTTTAGGATAGAAGTGACCAGATAGGTTTGAAAATCTTATTTTCCAGTAGTAACAAACCTTGTGCTATTCTTACATATCTTTGATTTATAAATTGATGAATTTGTTATTAAAGAATCAAGTTAAGTAAGAAACACTTCGATTGTTGAAAAAACTACTATAGAACACAATGCAAGTTTTACCCACATGCCTCTGATTGTGTTTATGTTATCATTCTCTATGTAGACATATGTTAAATGAGGTTTTGGCAAAGGGAGTTCAAATTAGAAATTTAACTTAACACATTCAAGTTTTTACTAAAGAAGTAGCTCAAATCAGCACTTATCTTGGATGCCAGGAATATAATAGCTTGTCTCCTAGAAATATAAAGTTGCTTCTAGCTGTGAGATAATAAAACTAATTTTGGAGATCATACATTTCTGAAATTTTTTTTCTTTAAAATTCTACTTTCTCACACACAAATTCATAGGATTTTCTGTGTGAGCAGCCTTTATCAAAGTGTTCCCTTGAGTTTTGGCAGTCTGAAGAAATCTAAGCATTGCTATGTAGCCACATAAAAGTAATTTCAGGACTTAAAAAAAAAAATACTAGTAATGTGTCATCTTCTAACCCTAATAGCTTATCTTTTTAGCTGAGTTCTGCATTTTAAAAGGGCAGTGAAAAATCTGACATTTTGTATAGGAGGACAGACAGGCGAGTATTCTAGAAATCTTATCAAATGAAAAAATAACAGTCTGAAGAAAAGTTTGGGGGAGGATAAGAGAAGGAATGTGAGGATGATACAGAAGCTACCTTTTTATTTGAGGTGCTTTCTTCAAAAAGAAGGAATAATCTTATTTTATATTAATTACCCCACAAAGCAAAACTAAGATCAGTAGGTAGAAGTTATAGGTAGATGGATTTCATTTCAACATAAAGAATCTTTTTTATATTAACTAAAACTGTCCTGCAGTGGGATAGGCTTCCTTATAATATAGTAAGCTTCTTTATCATTAAAAAGAATTAAGTAGAAACTTGGAGCCTAATTTTTAGAGATATTATTGAATGGATTTAATATAAGAAGGACAGTAAGGTCAGATGATATTTGAGATCACTACTAACTCTGATTATATAATTTTGTGATTATTCTGTGTTTGAGAAGATAAATTTTCATTCCTATTCCCATTTTCAATCCCATTATCAATATTGTACAATTTTATACAGTATGCCATTATTTTTCAGATATTATTAATGGCACTATGACCTAAGTGTAACTACATGATTGAGGTACTTTATTATTTAAAGTTGTATGATCATCCTGGCAATTTAGTACATTTGTTCTAGTACAGAAAGGATTGCTGTAGGTGCTAATCTTGGTAGCATGTTTAAACCAGATCCATTATGATTTTAGTGTTACTTTAGCTTAACAGTATTTTCTTAGCATACCACAAAAAATAGCCATAGTTCTGCCACAGAAAAAAATCTCAGTCCCAAAATATAAGCAATACATGCTTAAATTATCTGTATAGGAAATTCTCCTTTTATATCCTTAACCTGTGTCCATCCAACTTGTGTTCCAAGATCTCCAGGTAGGAGAAATCCATTAGCTTTTGAGACAGACCATCCTATTTTGGGACAATTCTAATTGTTGATAAGCCTTTTTTTCTTTTGGTTCTTAGTTCCTTAATCCTTTGGTAAAACTGAAAGAATGATAGATTTGCAGTTCAAATCTTGACTTGGATACTCCCTACTTGTTTAAGTATGAACAAACCAATGTAAAATGAAAAGTTTGGGCTGGATGATCTCTGAAGTTCCATCTAACTTGAAATCTCTGATCCTGTGATCTCCTGATCCCAAATCTGTTTCTCCATGACTTCTACCTTTGTTATGACTTTTGAAGCTAAGCAGATTCAATCGCTCTTTTATGTAAGCCTGCTTAAATAGGTGAAGTAATATCTTATTCTTCTAAAATATTTTCTTTTTCAGATATTTTTCTTAATTTCTTCATTGGTCCCATAGGTAGAATGAGGTTAAATGGCTTGCTCTGCTGATTGTACTCACTTGAATCATTGCTTGCCTTCCTTTCCTATAATCTCCTGCAATTGGCATTTCTGTATTTAAGTATTCTTTTATTTTGGAGCAATTAATTGCTGCAGTAAATAGAGTGAAAGCTAGGAATCATGAAGATCTGAGTTCAAATATGACCTCAGACATTTACTAGCTGAGAGAACCTGGGAAAGTCACTTCACCTTCTTTGTCACAATTTCCTCATCTATAAAGTGAGGTGAAGAAAGAAATGGTAAACCATTCCATTATCTTTGCTTAAAACAAACAAACAAACAAACCCCAAATAGAGTCTTGGAAGTCATGGAAGAATGAACAACAACAACAACAACAAAAAACAATGATAAAGATCCATTTAGGCAACTTTGTTAAAGTATGATTTTATTCACTCATGGTAAAAAACGTATATGGGGGAAAATCACTCCATCTCTAGCATTTTAAAATGTTGCTAAATTGTCATTGATGTGAAGTTTGTTTTGTTTTTGTGCTTGATAGAAAAAAAAAAATGTAACCTTGGACATAGTTTCTCTGGTTCTTAATTACCTCATCTGTGAAGTAAAAGGTTGGACCAGATTATCTTTCCAGCTCTAGATCTCTGTTTTTAGGGTATTATAATTAGAGTATTTTTGCCATTGCTATCTTCTTATTTTCTATATTTTCACCCCATCCCCAGATTCTGTCATAATGAAATATCCTTGAGAAAGCATGTCAACAAGTAGTGTTGGTGTATGGAAAGGTTCTGAACTTTTTCACACTTAAGATACAAAAGCATTTTGCCCCTCCCCCACCTTATTTGGATTAATTTTATATATTTTAAGTCTTAATTAACCTAATGCCTAGAAGATTTAGTTGGTGATATGCAGTTTTTCGGATTTGACATTAGATATGTAACACCGCGTTATTGTTTGTCCTTTCTTGAAGTGGGTCTTGACATCAGGGAGGTACTGTACATGACTTGGAAGGGAATTTGAGGGAAGGCTGTGCAAGGTCCCCTGCCTCACTTTCCCCTCTAGTGCCCTCTGGGTCTAGTGGCCAGATATAGATCAGGATGACTGGAGATGTTCCTGGATGCAATGGGGTCCTCAGGCTTTTTAAGTTAAGGTCTTCAACAGATTTTAGTTTGACTGAGGCTGCACCCATTCAGGGCTAGGGAGCAGTTGAGGCAAAGAATATTCTCTTTCACCTAACCTCCCTCCCCCAAATCTAAATAAATAAATGAAACTATGATGTAACTATCATGTATGATACTTAACAGGTGGTTAAGAAAACTTTAGTTTCTCAGCAGGTTCTTTTAATATATATATATATAATTATATATTAATATTAATAATATAATATTTAATATAGATTTCATTAGTTTAATTATGGGACTTATAAGCAATGTTTTCACCCTGTGGATAGGAAAAACAAGCTAGGCTGATGTCTTCTGTGGGTTTCTGTGTTGGGAATTGCTTTGGTGGGCAGTTAGCAATATGGGAGCATAGTAGTGCCATAAAAGGATGGGAAAGAAAAATAGTGAGTCCACTCTCCTTGTCCTTCTTCGTCCCTTTTCTATATTGGCCAGGTTACATTCAAGGAAAACTGGAGCCCAGTGGTACCCCTGGGAGTTGAGGTGGCTCAAATGAAATAGTGGTAGCATTTGGTTTAAAGTGGTAATTTGTAGGAAGTTAAACCTTTTATATAAAATTGTGTTATTCAGACTCTACATGAACATATAGATGTTTTCCATGGGGTTTACTTGGCAAAGACTCTGGAATAATTTGACATTTCCATCTCCAGTGTGTCCCCATTTTACAGATGAGGAACTGAGGCAAATAGGATTTATATAACTTGACCACCAGGGTCATACTGCTAATAAGTTTCTGAGGCCAGATTTGAATTCACATCTTCCTAACTTCAGTCCCAATACCTCATTCATTGTATTACATACTTAAGATAATAAGCATTAAAAATAGATTAATATATGTAGAATACTGACTAACTTTAAGGTATATTTATGGAAGTATAAATAGTATACAGGGGCAGGTAGGTGGTACAGTGGATAAACATTAGATTTAGAATCAGGAAGACTCCTCTTCCTGAGCTCAAATTTAGCCTCAGACATTTACTACCTATGTCACTTAATTCTATTTGCCTCAGTTTTCTCATCTGTAAAATGAGATGGAGAAGAAAATGGCAAACCAGTTCAGTGTCTTTTTCAAGAAAATCCTAAATAGGGTCACAAAGAGTTTGATAGATACAAGTGAAATAATACAGCTAGTATGCTGTTTGAGATATTGTACATGTAATGCATTTTACTTACCTTTGTTTGCGAAAATACTGAAAGTATCTAATAATTATATATAATAGTTCTATACTATTTTATTCATGTGATTTTCATTGTTGCTTGTTTCCCTAAACTGTTCTTGGGAAGAAGAATCTTTGGTACAGGACCACATGCAGATAGGTGCTTAAAGTATTTTCTTAAGCAAACAGTTTTAAAGATAAAAAGATCTCAAATATAAAATCAAAGCTTAGTTATCTTAATTTTAACTCAAGTCCACAAGAATCAATTGTTTTCTGAATCATGAAACGGAGTTTAAAAAAATTATAATAATGTAAAGAATTGTCCTTAAAAGAAAAAACTTTAACACTTGATTTATTTTCTAAAGAAAATCATTGCTTATGAAAAGTGCCAATTTTCTATGTCTTTTTACTGAATCCTTGAAATATTTAGAGCTTGAACACTAACATTCAAGATTAGCTACTCTTGTCCTATTGGTAGACCTCAATCCTCACGCTCTGTGAATGAGTAATTTTCTCCTTTATGTGAGTTCAGGCACCCCTGAGTCCCTTTGAGACAATTAGTCTGTATGCAATTTGTGGCTCTGGTGTTAAGGGATTTCTAGTCTCTTAGGACTAGAAACTAATTTGGAATATTAATTCATTGAGCTACATCCTTCAGAGAATAAAGACTATGTATACAAACAAAACCATGAAACAATTTTATTAATAAAAATATATGTAATACAACTTTTATTAACAAAAATAATGTATTGCAACCCTTTCTATGCATTCCTGTCACAAGCAAATATAACTTCAATAAAGTAATAATCCAATTAGACTTTATTTAGGAGGATCGATTTCAAATTTAGCTTTAGATACTTATTAGCTGTGTGACCCTAGATAGGTAATTTACCCCAGTTTGCCTCAATTTCCTCATCTGTAAGATTAGCTGGAGAATGGATTACCATTCCAATATCTTTGCCAAGAAAATTCCAAATGGGGTCAGAAATAGTTGGACATGACTGAAATGACAACAACAAAAGTGTAAGAAGACTAACAAGGTAGGAGGGAGGAGGATTTTAAAGCCTGTGAGAATTTGATATTTGTTCCTAGTAGCATTAGGGAGTCAGTGGATTTTAAGTAGTAGGGGGTAACCTACTTACTCAATTTTAGGAAGATACAGCTTCAGTGTAAGTTTCAATGTCAGCTTCAATGGAAGATGGACTGGAATGGAGAAAGGCTTGAGGGAGGGGGACCCACCAGCTAACTTGTGATCTAGCATTACAGAGTGAGTGGAGACAAAGGGTCAAATGCAGGAAATATTTCAATGGTAGAAATGACAAGACGACAAAAGATTGGATAGTCTCATAAAATTGAGAAGGAAGCTAAGGGTGATTTTTGAGTCTGAGTGATTGGGAGGATGGTGATGTGATGTCCTTCATGATAGAAATATTGCTAATTCCTGTAGAGTGGTTTGAAGATACATGCCTCCTCTCTTCCTCAGCAGTAATTCAAAGACTAAAAAGGCTTAAAAATCAGGGTTTCTAATTGTTTATTTAAGTACTAGAATCTACTCAAGAGCTAAAGTCTTAATTTGAGTGCACTGGAGGCCATTTGGTTCTTGAGCTACCAGCTCTTCATGAGGGAGACATAGAGAATCTTCTTATTTCATTAGATTGGATCTAGGGGAGGGAGTTCTTTGACATTCAGAATATTTGATTTGTGATTTTGACGAATACTAATTCATTTACTTAGAAACAAAACAGAACTTACTAAAATGCTAAGCAAATTTTCCCCATTACTGAAGTAGAAAATTAGCAGCCCTTAACACTGAATGAGAAAAAGAATATATTTTCTAACTTTAAAATGGAATTGTATGTATTTCTCTCTGTAGAGATAATAGATTATAGAATAAACCCATAGTGAACTACATTTTATCTATATGCAGATTCAGTAGGGAACATATTTTTAATAGGGCCATAAATACTTATCTGAAATCAAGCTGCCTCATTTTTTTTTAATGTTCAATATTATGCTTGCAAAAGGTCTTGCTGAAATTATTCTGCTTAAACCTTTCCAGAGTTAGAAAGGGGAAAACAATCTAACAAAAAACCCAACAACTTTAAATCAACCAGTATATTATGTTGGTAGGATCAACCCATTATTTTCACTATCTGTTTTATGTTGGAATTAAAGTATTTTGAATCATTTGTTAAGTAAATAAATTGCAAACACCTTAATCTAAAATAATATTCATTTTATTAGTGTTCTTCAAAACTATTCTGTAACTCTGATTTTACTTAATATGTTAGACTATTTTATAATATTCTGAATAATTAAAATATTTTTCTTTGTCTTGAAATATATAGAGGTTTCTTTCACTAAAGAGGTGAGGGGAGGAAACACTGTTGTTTGCAAGGATTATCAAGAGGCTTCATGCACAGACTGGCCCAATTTGAGATTTAAAAGAAACTTGTAATTCTGAGAGGAAGAGATGAAGAGGGAGGGAGTGCATTTTAGGCATGTGGGATAGTTTGTACAAATTCACAGAGATGGGAGAGTGGTGTTTATGGTTGAGAAACAACAAATAGGGTCAGGTAGGTTAGAGTATAGAGTCATTTTTTTTTTAGACTTGCTTCAGTTTATAATTTTTCCTTCTGTTAAAAAGCAAAAGAGACTGGATGGGATTGGGAAGGAACATGGTACAAAGGGACTGTTTATTTCCCTACTCTGAACACTGTACATTTATTTTTTGTTGTATGAACATTCGTTTTATGGGTTTTTAATTTAATAAACAGTAATATTTTATATCTGTTTTTCAGAATATGGACTGTATTATTACGGAATTTTTTTATGGATCACTTCCCCTATGGAGTAGTGGTTTTCTTATCTTCCCTGCCCCAGCCATTCTATTCTACGGAACCCTGACAATCTGCCTTCCACCTGACATAAGTTCTGTGAGTAGAGACAAGGCAGATGAGAGATGTGGAGGTAAAAGTGCCATGATTTGGTAACTGATTGTGGGCAGAGGGAAGGTTAGGATTCCTAGACTAGTGACCTGGGGGACTCTGAGAATGGATTTCCCTTAATAGAAATCACTAAGTTGTTATTGTTATTATTTTACTTGATGAGGTAGCATGGGACAATGGCAGTTAGATAGTATAGTGGAGGGAACAGTGGATCTGGAATGAGGAAAACTTGAGTTTTAAATGAGGTCTATACTTGCTATAGTGATCCTGAGTAAGTCATTTAACTTCTTGTCTATATCAATTTCCTTCCCTGTAAAATGGGAATAATAAGAGTAAATATCTCCCAGAGATGTGAAGATCTTTGTAAAACTTAAAACACTAGATAAATTTATCATTTGTCATTACTGACTTGAAAGCTGTTCTTGAATCTAGGAAAATCTAGTTTCAAAACCTGCTTTCCATCTATACTCTGTAAGTTACAACTTCCCAATGATTTAGACACTTCTTTGAGACTCTGAAAGATATTTATCTGCTTTGTTAGAAAGAATTTCCTTCTCTAATTGTCCCCTCTACTGATGAAATCCAGGTGCAATTCCTTTCCCTATTCCTTAAATTAGGCTAAATGGTGGAAAACATTCCACCTGGCTTGGTAGCAGATTGGAACTGATTTTTCATTATAATAAGATGACTAAGAAAAAAAGTATACCCTGAACCAAGAAGGGCCAGGGTAAAACAGAATTTGGACTTAGGAAGAAAAGACTTCCTATTGATCTGAAATGTTTCTTTTTATATAAAAGCATCAATTCAACAGATTTTAAGAAACATATCCTCTTTGCAAATGTCAAAAAAGCTCTTGAAGTGAAAATTGTAAAACAAAGAATAGTTTTTGTACAATATATTGTAAAGGAGTATTGACTACACCTCAGTCTTTAGTCATATCCATATATTTATAATAATAGATTTAGATTTTGGAAGGATCTCTGAAGTAAAATTAGTTCAACTTCCTTACTTTACAGATGAGGAATGAAATCTAGAGAAGTTGTGTTTTGCTGATGGTCACAAAAATAGTAAGTAGTAAAATTAGGGGGCATAATCCTTGGTCTTCTTAGTTTCAAATCCTGGTTGTTTTTGTTTGTTTTTGTTTTTTAACTATGATATCCAGGGAGTCCCTTCTTTATGAGCCTCCAGAAAGTTACTTCATATTCTAGATTCTTTATGGGCAATAATTCTCTCTACATCAGGGCTCATGAGCCTTCACTGATACTTAATTCTATCAGTAAGAGGATACATTAAGTTCAGAGCAAAATATTTAGTAAAATGGCAAAGGAAGAAAAGGAAAAAAACTTGACCTTTTTCTCATAAAACTCATCATTGGGAAGAACAGATTCACAAAGTTCATAAAGCTATCTATACACAGGTGATGTCCAGGACATACGCTTAGAGGGGCAATTCAGGCTCCATCACAGTGAAGCTTCCAGTATCTCCTGTTGCATCATTTCTCTACTTTCTATTGGACTTTCTTATCCCCAGGCAATCAAGCCTTGGCTCCTCTATATTAGGTGTCAGAGCTGTAAAGCACTCATAGCATAGTGCCTGGCTTACACTAGATATTTAATAAATTAATAATCCATCTTTTCTATTCTTTCTTTTTGTAGAGCAATTGGGGTTAAGTAACTTGCTCAAGGTCACATTGCTAATAAGCTTTAACTGTTTGAGCTGTATTTGAACACAGGGCCAGTGCTCTATCCACTATGCTAGCTAGTTGCCCTATATTCATTTTTTCTTTTCCTTCCTTCATCTTTTCCTCCCTTCTTTCCATCCATTAATACTTCCTTTTTTCACCTATCCTCCCTCCCTTCTTCCATCTTTTCCTTCCTTCCTACCATCTACTCTTCCCTCCATCCATCTTTTCTTTCATTCCTTCCCTCTTTTTCTTCCTTCCTACTATCCATTCTTTCTTCCTTCCAATTTTTTCTTCCATCCATCTTTCCACTCCTTCCTATCATCCATCCTTCTTTCCATCTACCTTTCCTTTCTCTCATCCATCTTTTTCTTCCTTCTTGCTATCTTTCCTTCCTTTCTTCTTTCTAACTTTTTCTTCCTTCCATCCATCTTTTCCTTCCTTCTTACCATCCATCTTTTCTTTCATCTTTCCATTTATCCTTCCACCCTTCCTTTCTGCCATTCACCCTTCCTTCCATCCATTTTTCCTGTCTTCCATCTTTTCTCCCATGTTTTCTTTCTCTTCCTCCTTTCCTCCCTTTCACTAATCCATCTTTTCCTTCCTCTTCCCTTTTAAAGACCAAGAGCTACCGGCCTCCGCCCTCGAGGGGGCGCTGCACTGGGTCCGCAGACTCCCCGCAGGGCAGGCTGCAGCTCTTCTCGTTGGCTTGTGCCTTTCCCCTTAGCAGAGCTAGGTGCTCTGGGGGTTGTTCTCTGAACTCCTCTTCCCTCCCATTGTCTCCCGGAGCCTGTTTCTTTCCCCCCGAGTGGCCTCAGACGTAGAAACGAGACCCTCGGCGGGGCGAGGTGCCCTCTCCGGGCTGTCTCTCCAATGGACGAGAAGTCTGGTGAGGCTATGGTGAGAAGCTGCCTCCCCGCCCCGCAGAGGTCAGCACGGGACTGGGGCCAGCCTGGCCGAGGAGGCAGCGAGGCACCGGCTCGACCTTCGGCTGCGCAAAAGGCCTTGGGCGTTTTTGTACTCTGCATACATTAACTTCTTTCTGTTTGCGACCGCACCCGCCGGGGAGGGGGGGGCGTGCCCACGTGCCTATAGGCGGGCCCAGATGCCTGAAGACACGTGGCTGGCTGGGGTGGCTCTGTGGGCCGCTTAGTTAAGCGAACATTATGCTCGGAGAGATAAGTGCGGTGCACACGTGCCTGTGGACATACCGGTATGCTTATTTGTGCAGGTGTGCACGGGAAATCTTTGGCCTACCTATCCATAGTTGTATCCATATCCACACCTCGCAGATGTATAGTGCAGTCTATATTTAAATGCATCCAGAACAAGTTTTCTTAATTTGTTCTTTGATAATAGCTTTATAATCTATATATCTTATCTATGTCATTTATTCAATGTCTGCATAAACTATGCAAACATGCCTGTGTAAATCTTATCAAAATAAGTTTTCTTAATTTGTTGGGTGGTTGTACATACACACACACATATATGTATGCATATGTAGATACACACACCCACTATATCTATCTAAACTCATCCAAAAGTGAGTTTTGCTAATTTGTTCTTTGAGAGATCTTTATATCTTTGGATGATTTTAAAATCATCCAAAAGTAAATTATGCTAATTTTAGGGGGGGCAAGTATTTATTTGTATATCTGTATAGTTCTCCCTCTCCGACAAAAGTAAGTTTGTTAATATGCTCCTGGAGTATGTGTTGGCACCAAAAAGTTGTGAATAGCATCTTGATAGAATAAAAGGAGTCAATCTTGTCTTTGTATTGTGTAAAGTTAGATAAGGTTCTTATATTTCAGGTCAGAACCACTTCCAAATAATTATAATTGTCAGAATTTAATAGGTTCCCACAAGGTACTAGTAATAATTCTTTGATCTAGGGAATTACATGGCACTTGTAACTTGACAAAAAAATTTATATGTATTATCTCATGTTTCACACAGCGACCCTATAGGGAATGGGGGAGACAGGAAAGGTATTATTAGCCCAGTATTATAGATGAGGTTAACGTTAAATTACTTGTCCTAAATCATCTCGGCCAGTAAGAAGAAGAGCAAGTTTTGGATCCAGAAGTTGTGTCTCTAAATCCAGTATTGTTTGTAGTCTGTCACAGGATCTCCTGATAGATAACTTGGATTCCAAATGTCCTTTTAAAAAGGACATTTGGCAATTGGCTGAAAATTGATATCTATAAAAACTTGGTGAAAGTGGATTATAAATACCATAATGACTATTTTATAGTTAGTCTTTTAAATTCTTGAGGTTGCCTGAATTATATAGGTAGAGAAGGTTTGATCATTGAAATATCTATTCTACTTTCATCATCACTGGCTCTGAGACTCATTATAAAGTTGTATATGCTAGAGCTGGATAGGGTCTTGGAAATGATCCAGTCCTTCATTTTACAAAGGAAGAAACAATAGGTCAGGGTGAAATGAGTTACCTCCCTCAGAAATCATAATTCTGGGTCATAAAAAGTCAGTGATGAAGAATGGAAGGCATTTTATTTTCTTCTCTTTCATCCATTCTTTTCTGAAAAGAATTTTAGAATTATTTCCTGTTATGCAAGAGAAAATCCTGTGTATATTATCCTTTATGCATTATACATAAAGCCTTTTCAAAATAGGTTCAAGACAGAGAAAGTATCATGAAGTGTTTTGCTGGAAATACCTTTTAAAATTTATTCCATATGTAAATTATATTTACTTTCCTATAGTTTGTCATCAGATTTCATAGTTGGAGATAATAGCTTTGCAATTCTTATAAAACTCCAAGGTCTCGTCCATTACATTAAAAAAAAAAAAAACAAACTCAAAATGAAATTTTGTATTTGAAATTATCTTGTTTAATCTTCATTTAAAAATTTTTGAATTCTGAATTCTCTCCCTTCCCATCACCTATTTCCCACCCATTGTGAAGGCAAGAAATATGATATAAATTATGCATGTAAAATTATGCAAAACATTTTCACATTCTCCATATTGCAAAAATATCAAGGAAAAAAAGTAAAAAAGTTATACTTCAGTCTATATTCAAACTCCAGTTCTTTCTTAAAAGATGGATAGCATTTTTCATAAGTTCTTCAGAATTGTCTCAGATCATTGTATTAAGCAGAAGTCATTTTTTGTAGTTAATTATATTGTATTGCTGTTACTGTGTACAACATTGTTCTGGTTCTGCAACTTTATATTGCATTAGTTCATCTAAGTCTTCCCAAGTTTTTCTTGGCATTTCTAATAGAATGATAGTATTTCATCATCATCATGATGCCCTATAACTTGTTCAGCCATTTGTCAATTGATGAGCATCCCCTCAATTTTCAATTCTTCACTACCACAAAGAGAACTGCTATAAATTTTTTTGTATGTATAGGTCATTTTCCTTTTTTCTTAATTTCTTTGCTAGTATTTGTATTGCTGAGGCAAAGGATGTTTTGTTTATAATTCCAAATTACTTTTGTGGATTTTTAAATTAATATTTTATTTTTCCAATTACATTAGACACAATTTAACAGTCATTTAAAAATGACTTCACTATGCCCAAAGGGCTTTGATCCAACAGTGCCTCTACTGGGTCAGTATACCAAAGAGCTTATAAAGGAGGGAAAGGGATCCACATGTACAAAGAAATGTTTGTGGCAGCCCTTTTTGTAGTGGCAAGAAACTGGAAACTGAGTGGATGCTCATCAATTGGAGAATGGCTGAATAAATTACGGTATATGAATGTTATGGAATATTATTATTTTATAAGAAATGATCAGCAGGATAATTTCAGAGAGTCCTGGAGAGACTTACATGAACTGATGCTAAGTGAATGAGCAGAACCAGGAGATTGTTGTACATAGAAACAACAATATTATATAGATCAATTCTAATGGACATGACTCTTCAACAATGAGATGATTGAGGCCAGTTCCAATGATCTTGTGATGAAGAGAGCCATCAGAGGATTATGGGAACTGAGTCTGGATAACAACATAGCATTTTCACTCTTTTTGTGTCTGCTTACATTTCTTTTTCTTTCTTATTTTTTTCCTTTTTGAACTAATTTTTCTTGTGCAGCAAGATAATTGTGGAAATATGTATAGAAAAATCTCATATATTTAATATATATTGGATTACTTTCCATCTTGGGGAAGGGGTGGGGGGAAGAGAAGGAAAAATTTTTGGAACACAAGGTTTTGCAAAGGTGAATGTTGAAAATTATCTATGCATATGTTTTGAAAATAAAGTTTTAATAAAAATAATAAAAAAATTGAATTCCAAATTCTCTCCTTTTCTACCTCCTTTCCCTCATCATTGAGAGAGCAATACTTTCATATAGCTTAGGCAAAACATATTTCATTTTAGTCATGTTGTGAAAGAAAACAGACCAAAAAAAATCAACCAAGAAATATAAAATAAAAAAAAGTATGTTTCAATCTGTATTCAGACTCTTATCAGTTTGTTCTCTAAAAGCGGGATAACATTTTTCATTCTCAGTCCTTTGGAATTGCCTTGAAATTGTATTGCTAAGTCACTAAATAGCTAATCAGTTAATCAGTTGATCATAGTACAGTATTGTTACCATGTTCCGGTTTTGCTCACTTTTCTTGTATCAGTTCATGTAAGTCTTTCTAGGTTTTTCTGAAAGCATATCCTGTTTGTCGTTTCTTAAAAACAGTGCAATAGTATTCTACTATAATCTACTATAACTTTAATTTCCAATTCTTACCCATTACAAATAGAGCTGCTACAAATATTTGTACATATATATCCTTTTCATTTTTTTTTTTTTAATCTCTGTGGTACAGACTTAGTAGGGATATTGCTAAGTCAAAGGCTAAGCAGAGTTATATAGCCCTTTGGGCATGGTTCCAAATTGCTTCATGTGTGTTTCTTTTAGAAAATCCTAGTATTAAGTGCAAATCAAAGTTTTATAGCCCTTTGGGCATGGTTCCAAATTGCTTCATGTGTGTTTCTTTTAGAAAAACCTAGTATTAAGTGCAAATCAATTACTTTAGATGTTTTTTTAAAAATTCTTTCTTCAAAGAACCATCTAACTGGTATGTTTTTCTTTCTCCATCTCTCTCAAAGTTAAAAAAAATACATTTTGCAAATATTCAAACAGTCCATAAGTAAGTTATCTTTAACAGTGATGAGATAGCAAAAATATGCATACTTATCCATATTTGTGTCAGAAGTGACATTTATACTAAAGATAAATGTTACAATGGATGAACTTTTTTCCCTTTTTTATGGAAGGGGAAAAACTAAAAAATTGCTACTGTGCTTTTCTTATGCTCTGTGAGCTCGGGATCACAATGCATGTAGAATTCTAAAAATGTGAAATGGATGGGTATTCCTACCACTTTGATCTCTCTAATTCAGAAAATACATATTGAGGGCCTGAAAAAATAGTCATTAATTTCTGTTGAATTTCTATTCTCTCCCATATGCTTCCTTGTTAGAAAGACAAGCTGCAGATTGGTTTAGCAATAAAGCCATGTTTGAATATGATGGTTGCTGTTTTCTTAGTAGGTTATTTTATTCAGATCCTCACTGATTGGTGCAACTTGTAGAGGCTAGTGCTGCTAGGATTGGAAGATGAGCCACATGAGGCATTTAGAGAATTTGCATGAGAGTGCTATTGACCAGTTAAGGGCTGTGAGTACTGCAAATAGTATTCAAAACCAACATTTCTCCTGAGTTGAATTGATACTTGACTGGGGATAAACTAACATGCCTTTAAACACCAATTTCTTTATCTCTCTACACAGTTAAGAGAATTTAAAATTTGGATCCAAGTATTCTTTTGTATCACTGTTCTATGGCCTTTTAACTCTGTCTCATTTTCTTCTTTCCTTTATAGGTCTCCAAAGCTCTCATATTTCATGTTGCTATCTAGCTATCTAAAACTTCTCAGAAACTTTTTTTTTACTTTTAAAGGAAACTTTAAAAAATTACAAAAATCTATTTTATCTCCTTCTGATGTCCTTTTATCTTTTGAACAAAAGACAAACAAAATTCATGTAACAAATTCAGTTAAACAAAACAAATTCCTGCATCCATGCTCCTTAATTATATATCTGCATCTATATCTAGCTATATATCTTCTGCATCTTTGTCCAGCACGACTTTATTAGTAAGTAACATGCTTCTTCCTTCTTAGACCTTTAGAATCATAGTTGATCATTTTGTTGAACTAAGTTCCCAAATCGTTCAAGGTTGTTTGTATTTATGAGTTGTCAAAGTATACATTTTCTTCCAGTTGTGCTTATCTTTTTCTCCATCAGGTCATATAGGTTTTCCAAGTTTTCTTTAAAATAGCCTTTTCATTATTTCTTATGGTGCAGTAGTATTCTATGTACTCATAATCTATTTCCAACCATTAATTAATAGATTAATAATCTATTCCCAACATAGATACATATGTATCTCTGTGAATCTGGATGGGTATGTGTGTGGATATATATATATATATATATATATATATATATATATATATATATATATATATATATATATATATATATATTACACATAATCCTTTTCCTCTTGCTTGGGTTTTGCCTAGTATTATTACCACTGAATCAAATAAATGAAATACTAGTTTAGTGACTTTTAAGCACAATTCCAAATTGCTTTCCAGAATGAGTTTGCCTCAAGAGTGTATCAGTGTTCCTGTTTTCCCATAGCCCCTCCAACATTTATCATTTTCTTTTTTGTCAACTTTGCCACTCTGATGAGTTTGAGTAAAGCCTCAGTGTTGCTTTAACATGTATTTCTCTAATTGTTAGTGTTTTGGAGTATTTTTTCAATATAGCTATCAATAGCTTCCTTTGTGTTCCTGCTTAGTGCAAGTCAGGATCTCTTTCCTCTTGGCCACTCCCCTCAACCTACATCTTGCACCATTCCTTCACTCTCTTCTGTCTTAAAACTTCGAGGTGCAAAGGATTTGGAGTCCCTCCTGACTTTGACTTCTCATCTCTTCTGAGGCCACCACTTTCACTCTGTTTCTAATTTCCTTAGAAGAGTGACCATTCCTTTGTGAAAGAAATTGGAAGAGAAGTCTCCATACTCTTCTCCCTTTAACATATTCAAACCTTTGCCCCCTTCATCTTAGTGAGTATATGAACAGCTTGGCATAGTACTCAAGAATCCCTCAGGTAGAGAGAAGGGTACAGGTATACAGAGGCTGTTAACCTGTACTAAACAAATTATATTTTAGAGATATATGGATAGACTAACACAGAAAGTGATTATTAGGAAAAAAAAGTATAGATGTTAAATAACTAGAATTTATGCCATTATTTGGTAGAAATTATATAAATCTTGTTATTGACTAAGACAATTTTTAGGCAGTGTCTGCTTTCTGACCAGCTTTGTGCTGGCTATAATGAATGTATATGGGTAACCATAACTGTATCTTTGTATTATGGGGTACTAATTGAGAGAAAGAGTTAAGTAAGAGCTCATGGCATAAAATTCTGTAGAACAGGGCTTCTTAAACTTTTTCCGCTCATGACTTCTTTTTACTCAAGAAATTTTTATATGACCCCAGGTATATAGGTGTATAAAATATAAATCAAACATTTACTGATAATAAATTTTGTGAACCCCACATTCAGTTGGGGTTGCCATCCAGAGTTTGGCAAGTTGGGAAGTTAGCTTCTTAAGCTAGGCTTTAGAAAAAAGTCAGCTCAATAGGTATGGGAAGCTTTTAAGAATGAAATATTGAGGACACAAAGAAACAATTTAGACAGAGAGGAAAAGGGGAAACTGAAGAGATGATCAATGTTAAGAAGACATGCTGATAGAATATAAATAATAACAAGTTGATAGAAGGTAGATAATACAAAGAAGAACAGGTAATGGAAAATAAATATGAAAGTATGTATTGATCCTATAAGCATAGCATAAGGATTACTAAAACTCAAAATAAGTCAGATATTGAGGAAAAGTTAAGGATGAAAAGTTTTTTTTTTTTTAAATCTATGTGGGGGCAGGGAGAAGATATCAAAGAAGGAATAGAACAGATGTTTGTGGTTGCTGGGACAGTGGAGACAAAGTGAAATTACTTTTATCTTATTTTGCCTCTCTTTTCTCTGCCAGGTAGCATGATCTTTGAATTGGAAAGGATATGACAAACATGGCTCATAGGGAGTTGAAACCCAAGATATCTAGGGAGATAGTGAGAAGGTACCTAGCTGCCCTTGATGATTTCAAGTCACCAGGCCCAAATAAACTACACCCCAAGGCACTGAAACAACTGAAGGATGCAATTGTGAGTTATTGTCAATAATCTTTGAAAGATGGAGAAACAGGCAAAATGCTGCGTGGAACATACCATATACTGATTTTTCAAAAAAAGGGAAAGAAAAAGCTTATTCTTTAAGCTATAGGCCAATTAAGTACTTTGATTCATGGTTTAAATTCTAGAATGTATTGTTAAAGAGATGGTTAGTGAATGTCTAGAAAGGGAAATGGGAACCAGCCGTTCTTTATTAAGAACAGGTTGTACTAGACCTCCAACAGAGGTATTAGATTAAATCAGGGGAATGTTCTAGATATAGTTGGATTTTGACATTCTACCTCTACAGATAAGCTGAAGTGATGTGGACTGGATAACTATATAGTCAGGTAGATTCAGAATTAGTTGAGTAGCCAGTAAAAAAATAGGCACAAATGAACTTAGAAGGGAGTATGTATTGAATTTCTCTTGAATGTCCTGGCTCTATTGTTTAAAGTTTTTAATAATAATACAAGTTTTGGTTTGCATCATTATCAATTTTGCAAAACTTGAGAGAATAGCTAAACATTGGATAACACAATCAGAAATATTTTAGCAGCTAGAATGTTGAAATTGTGTTGGAAATCGGTTTTGATGTAGAGAAAAACTGATTTCTTTGAAAACTTAAGTGGCAAATTAAACAATACAAATAGGGAACCAGAGAATTTCAGCAAGTGATGAAATATTTAAAAATAATTTGATGCATCTTTTTTGTTCTTCATAATTTTAAAGGTTAAAGAAGTATTTCCCATGGAAAACTGAAATTAATAGAAACTACTTTCTAATATCATTTTCGAGGAATTGTCAATTTTTTCTGTGTATAAAGAAAACTAGCCTTTAAGTTGTGTTGATACACTGTTTTTGAACCAAGTAAATAATTAAAACCATGCCACAGAATGTGGAATTCCTAAAGTTTTGAACTTTAAACCATTTCCCCAATTCTTCTGACAACTTACAAAAAAAAAAAAAAAAAAGACAAAAAATTTATTGAATCATAAAATACCTGATGAAAAAGAATACAAAGAAATTGGAAAGTTTTGTAAAAGTAGTGACTTTCTTTTTTGCTTTTCTTTGTATTCCCAGCATTTAGCACAGTGCCTGGGTGCATGGTAAGTGCTCAAATACTTGTTTGCTATTGTTGACAGAAGGAAGAGAGTAGAAATGGGAGCAGCCATACAGACCGTGACTCTAGTTATCTGGAAATTACATCAGATACACAGCTGAAAAAGAGATAATATTGTGATTATTTTGTCGAAAATTGCATATGTATATTTTACATTTGCAAACTACAAGTAGCTTGGTGATTTCTTGTTTTAGTTCTTATTGTTTTTTGTTACTGTTGATAGGTTTTAATAGATGTTTAAAAAAGCCACTTGATATTTCTCATTAGATCTTTGAGGTTTAGGTTCACAAAAAACCCAAAATAAAACAAAATCCAAATTCAGAAAACCAAAAACAAAGCAAAACAAAACAGACCCTAAACAAAAACTACTAGCATAAATCTAAATTATAGGAATATATATTTCAGTTGTCTATTTAACTTTACTTAACTTTATATGTGAAGAAATGTCCTAAGTATTATTGATTTGGGACTGAATATTTTATTTTTTAAAGTTAGCATTTTTACAGAATACATTGATTTTGATCAATTTACATGTGGGCCTGATTGAATCAATGAAATCAAAGTTTTGATTTTATAATAAATGGTAGGTGCTAAACATGAAGTGGACCTAGTCTTTTATTCCTTTCCCCTTCCTTCTTATTTCACTCCTTTCCCTTAAATAATGAATTTTTGTTTTATATTTCTGTAATAGATTTATAATGCAATTTTGTTTATTATAGTTATTTATGGAAACAGGAGGTGTACTGGATCGAGTCCCAGGCTTTGGAGCCAAGGGGACCTGAGTAGAAATTAGCCTTAGATACCTCATTGTATGACCCTGGGCAATTTACTTAATCTGTTTACTCCAGTTTCTTTTACTGTAAAATCGGGATAATAACATCACCTACCTTCAAGAGTTATTGTTAAGACTAAATGAGATAATATTTGTAAAGTGCATAATGCTTAAAATGTATAAATACTATATGAATACTTATTCTCTTTCCATTCCTATTCCTATTCTTTCCATATATCAATACTCTGCTAGACTGCAGGCTTCTTGAAGGAAGAGGATATGACCTATCCAAGCTTTGTATTTCTCAGTCTCTAGTTCTCTTCTGAATATAGTACACATTGTGTTAAGTATTTGTTAAATGAATGATTGAAGATTGAGATACAGTAGAGTATTTTTAAAAATCAAGATATATTTGAATGCCATCAGGACATGAAATTATCTTGGTTATTATTATCATAGCATATTAGCATCCAGTTTTTCATAATAATGCTTCCAAAAATGTTGAATGGAGCTTGCATTTTTTTAGTGCATTGATGAAAGAATTATTGACTGACAAAAAGTTTTTAAGTGGACTTGATAAATTATTTTAAAATAACTATATATAAAATTTGATTTGTGCTGCTAGTGAGATTACCTTAGTGTTTGTTTTGTACATGTCTGATATGATATAATATAGTTATTTTCATATTTGTCTCCTCCATGAAAATGTGATACCTTTGAGGAAAAAGACTGCCTTTATTTATTTATTTTTTGTATCCTCAGCATTTAAAATGCCAAGCATGTAAAGTGTTTAATAAATGTTTGCAGATCAATTGATTGACGTTTTAAATATAGCTTTTGGACTTGACTCTGTAAAGTAGACCCTTTACTTTCATTCTGCATCTGCCATATAACTAGCTGCTTCTCTTCAGGATCATTTATGTTTTCCTTTAGGGATTTTCTTAGTCTGTTTCTTAGCATATTATATTTTTCTATAGCCAAGAACCTATATAATGAAGTTCATTAAAAATCTAAAAGTTGGTTTTACTAAAACTTCATGAAATAGAATTAAACCACATGCTTGACACTTTTTTAAAAGTCTGAACATGTACTGTCATGGTTGTGGGGATTCCTGTGAGGAAATCCTCTCTTCCAATATTGATCTGTTGTTTTTAGTGTTAGAGTTGCCTGAGGGGCACTTATGGTTAATTGATTTTCCCAGGTTTTAAGCCTGGCATTTAGTGGTAGAAATGGGACTTGAAACATAGGTTTTACTGACTCTAAAGCTAAGTCTGTATCTTTTCATTAATTAATTAAATTAATTTAAATTAATTAAATTAATTTTCTACCTTTAAAACTTATTTCACAATTTCAGTCATGTGAAAGTGAAATGACTGATCTACTTTTGCAGTAGGAGCTTCCCTGGGAGTATCCATTCCCTAGTATATAATGGCATTATCTAAAGATAATGGCCAGATAGCCAATAATAAGATGTAAAGGTGGGGATTTATGACTATATACCTTTGGGAAAAGCAACTTCCTTTATTCCTGTCAGTATCTCTCTTTGGTAAAGGACTAAACATTTCAAAATGCTGTGTCTTTTGCTAATAGACTTTAACTTGTAATTTGGGAGTATTAGTAATCAGAGCTAAGAGTTCTCTAGCTTCTGTTTTCCTCCTAGTTTTTCTCCTGAAACTTGGAAAAGAAAGTGTTAACATAGAAATCAGTAAATTCTAACTTCCTAACTGGGTGCATGCATTTTTAGGCAGTTACCCAAGAAATTGGCTTTAGGGATATTGTGTAAGATTTCAGTGTTTTGTTTTCCCAGGAATGGAATAGGAAGAGAGCAGATCTGTATGTAGGCCAGATAATTGCTTAAAAATATTACATTGCAACAGAATTTGAGAGGCAAATTAATCTTGGGCAGAGTTTTCTTAAGTAAGCAATTACCTCAGGGAATATAAAATGGATTCATCGGAATGAAGGCATTTAACTAAAGGTCATATTAAAACTTGATTGAAATTAGTATTTCCATACTTTTACATAGTAGTCTGTAGTAATGATAATACCATGTATTTATATCAGCCCTTTGCAGTTTTTTGAAGTACAATCACCTCATTTGAGCCTCACAACAAGCCTGTGAGTACTGATTGCTATCATTTTACATTTCACAAATGAAACTTTAAAGCTCTCAGAGGTTATATATATATATAGTACCCCTGAAAAAATTAAGTATTTTGGAGTTGTGACACAGTTATAGGCAGCCAGCACTTACCAAAATTTTATATAATCACATGGCTATGTTATCATAATATCTTTGCTGAAATATAGACTGGTATTGCTAGCTGTCTATTGAATATCTCTACTCAATATGTTTGAAATGGAAAAAGGCTTTTTTCAACAATCCTGCCCTTCACATTTCCATGTTTCTGTTATCCTTGACTCTTTTTTCAATACCACCCATCTCTTACCATTTCCCAAATTCTGTTATTCTGCCTCTACTCCTCCTCTAGCATTTCTTACCTCTACCCTCTGTCCCCCTCACCCCTACCTCATTCATAGATCTACTATTCTAGTACAGACTTTTTTCACTTTTAAACTGTACTCTTATAATAGCCTCCTAATTGGTCTCTTTCCTGTTAGCCTTTTTCCTTACTAATCCATCCTCTACAGAGCTTCCAAGTTAATAAATTTATGGCATAGGTCTGATCGTAATCACTCCATGTTTCAAAAAATTTGAGTGTCTCCATAGTTCCCATAGGGAAAATTGCTTGAGCATTTAAGGCTATCTACAGTTTGACTTCACTCTATTTCTAGAGCCATATTTCATGTTACTCCTCTTTATGAATTCTGTATTTTTGCCAATTTCGGCTTCTAGCTGCTCCTGGAATTTGACAGTCTATCTCTGACACTGCACAAACCATTCCCCATGCTTTCTGTAAAGCTGACCTAAGGTGCCCTCCTACCTTTGTAAAGACTTTCCAGTTCATCGTTCCTTTATTAGTGCTCTTTCCCTTAGTTTATTTTCGCTTTATTTATCTGTGCACAGGCTGCAGCCTTGAGGGTTTACATTGATTTTTATGTCTTCATCTACCTAGCTCTAATGAGTATTTCTAGAATGTATTAGGTATTAAAAAAATTCGTATTATAATTGCTGTATTAGTGTAACATGCGACTGATGAAATTGAAAGTAAGGAAATAATTGAACTGATAAAACTAAGGGATGGTTTTTTAAAAAATAGAATAGACAAACCATTGATTAGTTTGATTTTAAAAAAAGAAAAAACATTTCTATTGTCAAAAATGAAATAGGCGAATTTGCCAACAAATGAAGATAAAATTTAAATAACTGTTGGGATTTATCTTACCTTATTACATGCCAATAAATCTAGTGATTAAATAAAATGAATCAATATTTACAAAAATATAAAGTGCCTAGATTAACAGAAGAGGAAATAGAATGCTTAAATAGTCTATCATAGGAAATGAAATTGAACAAATCATAAATGAACTTCTTAAAAAAATCCTCAGGATCAGATGAATTCACAAATAAATTCTACCAAACATTTAAAGAGAAGTTAATTCCAATACTATATAAACTATTTTGAAAAATAAATTAAAAAAAAGTGCTACCAAATTCCTTTTATAACATTAATATGGGGCTGATACCTAAATCAGGAAAAGCAAAAATACAGAAAGGAAATTATTGCCAAGTTTTCCTAATGAATATTAATGCAAAGTTTTTAAATAAAATACTAGCAAGGAGATTATAGCAGTATAACACAGAAATCATACAATCTGACTAGTTGTGATTTATGCTAAGGACTGTAGGGCTGGTTCAATATTAGGAAAACTATCAGCTTAATTGACCATTTCAATAACACCAAATATTATGTGATTATTTCAATAGATGCAGAAAAAGTTTTCAACAAATTATACCACTCAATCCTATTAAAACACTAGGAAGCATAGGAATAAATGAAGCTTTTCTTAAAATGATAAGTATTACACATTTAGAATCACCAACAAGCATTGTTTGTAATGAGGATAAACTGGAAGCCTTCTCAGTAAGACTATGTTGAAGCAAGAATGCCCATTTTCTCTACTGTTATTCAATATTATATTAGAAATGCTTCCAAATACAATCCTTCCTTTACAGCAACAACAACAACAAAATTTGGTTCTGCACATATATTTTGTACGTAGGATATACTATAAGATATTTAATATGTATGGGAATGCCTGCCATCTAGGGGAGGGGGTGGAGGAAAGGAGGGGAAAAACTCGGAACAGAAGGGAGTACAAGGGATAATGTTGTAAAAAAAAAAAAATTACCTATGCATATGTACTGTCAAAGAAAATGTTATAATTATAAAAGTTAATAAAAAATTTTAAAAAAAGAAATGCTGACTATAGCAATGAAGAAAAAAATTGAAATTAGACTAGAAAATGAGGAAACAAAACTATAACTCCTTGTAGATTATATG
Source organism: Sminthopsis crassicaudata (assembly GCF_048593235.1). NCBI lineage: Eukaryota > Metazoa > Chordata > Mammalia > Dasyuromorphia > Dasyuridae > Sminthopsis > Sminthopsis crassicaudata. The sequence goes on along the minus strand of NC_133619.1, from coordinate 119,123,976 downwards.
ATGGTATACCTAGAGAATCAATTAAAAAACTTAATTGATATACTTAACAGCTTCGGCAAAATTGCAGGATATAAAATAAACTCAGTTATCCACATCTAGGGCGACTAGGTGGTATGGTAGATACAGCACCAGGCCAGGAGTCAGGAAAACTCATCTTCTTGAGTAGAAATTTGGCCTCAGACATTGTGATCCTGGGCAAGTCACTAAACCCTGTTTGTCTCAGTTTCCTCATTTGTAAAATGAGCTGGAGAATGAAATTACAAACCATTCCAGTGTCTTTGCCAAGGAAAAATCCAAATGTACTCATAATGTCAACAAATATGGAAAGTCAGAAATGACAATTCAACAATAACAAAACTGTCAGCCTTTCTATATGTTATCAACAAAGTCCTGTCAGCAAGAGATAGAAATTCTGTTTAAATAACCACAGACAATATGAAATATTTGGAGTCTCCTGGCAAGACAAATCTAGGAGCTATTTGAAAACAATTAGAAAACATTTTTCACAAAAATAAAATAATATCTGAGCAATTGGAGAAATATTAATTGTTCATGGTTAGACTGAGCCAATATAATGAAAATAATTATTCTACCTAAATCAGTTTACTTATTTAGAGCCATCCTAACAAACTACCAAAAATTATTTACTAAAACTAGAAAAATAATTTTAAAAATTCATCTGGAAAAACAAAAGTTCAAGAATATGAAGAGACTCAATGAAAAAACAACAAAATTCTGAAGAAAGGTAGCCTAGCAGTATCAAATCTCAAACTGTATTATAAGCAGTAATTACTAAAACAGTATGGCATGGCCTAAGAAATAAGAGTGATGGATCAATGGAATAAATTTGGTATATAATACCAACTATTAAATCACCATACTAATCTAATTCAAAATAATTTAAATGTATAAAAATCTAAATTTTGGGGGCAAAAATTATTTGACAAAAATTGCTGGAGAAATTGGAAAGAAGTTTGGGAGAAAGTAGGTATAGGCCAACATCTCACACTGTATAACAACTTAAGGTCAAAATGACTATACAATTTAAACATCAAGAATGATATCATAAACAATTTGGGGGACATAGAATATTTTACCTTTTAGATCTATGAATAAGGGAAGAATTTATAATCATATAGTAGGTAGAGAATATTGTAGAATATAAAGTGGATAATTTTGATTATATAAATTTTAAAAAGTTTTGTACAAACAAATACAAAGCAGCCAAAATTAGAAGACATTCCCCAGGAAACTTGGGGAAAAATTATTATAGTCAGTTTTTATGATAAAGACTGCTCTTTTTTAGAGAACTGAATCAAATTTACAAGAATAAGAACCATTTCCCAGTTGATTGTCAAAGGATATGGACAGGCAATTTTCAGAAAAAGAAATCAAAGCTACCTATAATTATATAAAAGTGCCCTAAATGATGATTGATAATAGAATTCTAATTAAACAAATCTGAGATATCACTTCCCATTTATCAGATTGGCAAATATTACAGAAAAATATGACATATATTAGAGAACATGTAGAAAAATTGAGACATTAGTGCACTATATCTGGAGTTGTGAACCAATCCAACCATTTTGGAGAGGAATTTGGAACTTTGCTCAAAAGACTATAAAACTGAATACCCTTTGATACCACTGCTAGGTCTATATCCTAAACCAATGGTCCTCAAACTTTTTAAATAGCGGGCCAGTTCACTGTCCCTCAGACTGTTGGAGGGCTGGACTATAGTAAAAACAAAACTCACACTGTCTCCGCCCCATTTGCCATAACTGGACAGGCTGCATAAATGCTCTAAGGGGGCTGCATCTGGCCCACAGGCCATAGTTTGAGAACCCCTGTCCTAAACAAATCAAAAAAAGAAAAAGGACCTACTTGTACAAAAACACTTATAGCAACTCTTTTCGTGGTGCCAAGAATTGGAAATAGAGGGAATGTTATCAGTTGGGGAGTGACTGAACAAATCATGAGGTATGATTGTGAAGGAATTTTATTGATATAAGAAATGACAAGTAGGATGATTTCAGAAAAACATGGAAAAACATATATAAACTCATTCAAAATGAAGTGAGAATAGCCAGGAGAATGTTGTGCACATGAAGAACCATGAAATGATTTAACTATTCTCAGCAATATAAAGACAATCCCAAAGGCTTCATGATGAAACATGCCATCAGTGAAAAACATATTATTTGAAAATAGACTGAAACTTTGCTTTCTTCTTCTCTATCTTCCTCCTTCCCTCCCTTCCTTCATTCCTTCCATTCCTTTTTCTTCATATGCAGAATGACGAATATGGAAGTGTTTTATATGATTGCACACATATAACCTTTATCAGATTGCTTATCTCAGGGAGGTAGGAATAGAATTTAGAACTTAAAATCTTTTAAAAAAATTAAACATTGTTTTAATAAATAATTGGGGGAAAATAAAATATTATTAAAAATGGGCATGATTAAAGACAAAAATGGTAGGGATCTAACAGTGGGAGAAGAAATTAAGAAGTAGCAAGAATATAAAGAATTGTATAAGAAACATATTAATATCATTGTGTTAACCATAATGGTGTAGTTACTGATGTACAGCAAAATATACTAAAGAATAAAGAAAAATGGGACTTAGGAACATTGCTAAGAGTAAGGATGGTGGAAGTGATGGAATCCTGGCTAAGCTATTTAAACATTAAAAGATGATGCTATTAAATGTTGCACTCATAATGGCAACAAATATGGAAAATTTAACAGTGGCCACTGGATTGGAAAAGATCAGCTTACATCCCAGTCCTAAAAAAGGGCAGCATTTATTGTTCAACTTACTAAATATTTGCTCTCATTTCTCATGCCAGCAAGGTTATAATTAAGATTCTGCCACCTGTGTTTCAGCAGTATATGAATTAAAAATTACCCTAAATGCAGGATGTTTTTTTTGAAGAGAGACCAAATTGCTAATATTTGCTGGAGTATGAAGAATGAAAGAGTGTTACAGAAAAACAACTCCTTCTGTTTTACTGACCACACTAAAGTTTTTGGTTATGTGAATCACAATAAACTGCAGCAAACCCTCAAAGGGATGGGGGTACCAGATTATCTTATTTGTCTCTCAAGAACCTGCTTGCTGGCCAAGAATCTATAGTTAGCCTCAGACATGGAGCAATTAATTGGTTTAAAATGGGAAATGCAGTATGAAAAGGCTGTATATCACTTCAACAACAACACTGTATGAAGATGTATTATGATGGAAGTGGATATCTTCAACATAAAGAAGATCCAACTCATTTCAGTTGATCGATGGACAGAAACAACTACACCCAGAGAAGGAACACTGGGAATTGAATGTAAACTGTTAGCACTACTGTCTTTTACCCAGGTTACTTATATCTTCAGAATCCAATTCTTAACGTGCAACAAGAAAATTGGATTTACACACATATATTGTATCTAGGTTATACTGTAACCTAGGGGAGGGAGTAGAGGGAGGGAGGGGAAAATTTGGAAAAATGAATACAAGGGATAATGTTATAAAAAAATTACTCATGCATATGTACTCAAAAAATTTTATAATTATAAAATTAATAAAAAAATAAATAAATAAAAAGAAAAGGCTGTATATTATTTATTTAACTTATATGCAGAGGACATCACATGAAATGCCAGGCTGGACAATTAAAAAATTGGAATTAAGTTTAATGGGAGAAATATCAACAACCTCAGATTTGCAATACCACCGTGATAGCAGAAAGTGAAGAAATGAAAAGCCTATTGATGAATGAAAGCTGACTTGAAGCTTAACATCAAAGAATCTAAGATCTTGGAAACTAAGACCTTGATCCCATCACTTCCTGGCAAATAGAGAAAGGAGAAATGATAACAGTATTAGATTTTAAATTATTGGATTCAAAGATCACTGCAAATGTCTCCTGCAGCCATGAAATTAAAAGAGTTTTGCTTATTGGAAGGAAAGCTCTGGCAAATTTGTACATCATATTAATAAGCAAACATCACTTTGTTACAGAGGTCAGTATAGTCAGTAACAGTATAAGAGTTGGAATATAGGGAAAGCTGAGCATCACAGAATTGATATGCTTTTTTTAAAAAAAAAATAATTTATTTTTAATTTTTTAAAAGTTAATTTTATAATTGTAAAATGTTTTTGACAGTATATATGCATGAGTAATTTTTTTATAACATTATCCCTTGTATTCATCTTTCCAAATTTTCCCCTCCCTCCCTCTACTCCCTCCCCTAGATGACAGGCAATCCCATACATTTTACATGTGTTACAGTATAACCTAAATACAATATATGTGTGTAAATCCAATTTTCTTGTTGCACGTTAAGTATTGGATTCCGAAGGTATAAGTAACCTGGGTAGAGAGACTAGTGCTAACAGTTTACATTCAAGAATTAATACTCTTGAATTGAGGTGTAGGAGAAGGTTTTTGAGAGTCCTTTGGAGGTCAAGGAGATCAAACCAATTAAAACTTAAAATTAATTCAGGCTATTCACTGGAAGGTCAAATATTGAATCTGAATATGGAATACCATTTGGTCACATAATGAAAGTACAGGAATCATTGAAAAAGATCCTAATGTTGGGAAAGAATGAAGACAAAAGGAAAAAGGAAGGTTGGAAGATGGGACTAAGTGTCATGGGGAGGTGGTAGAGGATAGAAGGGACTGACATAGTATGGCCCATTGAATGACTGAACAGCAACAAAATTTACCGTCTTCTACCTTGGGACAAAAAAAGATTTTTATGATAAATGTGCATACTCGAGCTAAACAAATTCCTATGTTAATCATGTTCAAAACTGTTATTTTGCAAATTTAGTCAATCATATCTTTGTCAAGAAATGGGTAACATTCTGCAATATCAATTATTTGGGATTGTGGTTGATCATTGCGTTGATCAGAGTTCTTAAATCTCCCAAAGTTCTCATAATATTGTTATTTTATAAACTTCTCTTGGTTCTGCTCATTTTGTTCAGCAACAGTTCATAGAAATTTTACAAAGTTTCTCTAAAAACATCTCTTTCTTCATTTCTTACAGCACAATTAAATTTTATTATTCTCATATACTATGTCATTTTCCCAGTTGATGGACATCCCTTTAGTTTCCAGGTTTTTGCCACCACAGAAGACTTTTTATAAATGTTTTTGTATATATAAGTTCTTTTCTTCTTTCTTTGATTTCTCTGGGTGATAGTCTTAGTTGGGTGAAAGGGCATATATGGTTTAGTGAATTTTTGAGCACTCTTAAGTAAGAGAGACAATGCTTCTGATCTTGTCTTGGTCTCTGTCTGGGCTTTTAACTGCGGTCTATTTTCTGTTCAGAGTTAACTGCCTGCTGGTCTAACCTTTGGGGATTGATTTTGAGTTCCCGGAGATTGACATGCACTGCTTGCTTAATCCTGGGTTGAGTCAGGGAGGTAATTGCTGGTCTAACTCTGCTCCACAGTTATTGCCTTTATTACTTGCATGTGGTCCAAATTTATGATCTTGGACTGGAAAAATGACCCACTGTAGTTTCTCCTTAGATTTTCTAATTACTTCTTTGTCTCATGCTTTTCTTAGATCTTTGTTGGAATAGTAGTGGGTGGAATTGGGCTATGTTGCTTCCTCCTACTCTGTTGGCTTTGTTAGTGCTCCAGATAACTTTATTTTTCAAATGAGATCTGTTCAATAAAATGGAAATCTTTTCCTTTCTTTTCTCTTCTTTTGTTTTGTTTTGTTTTCTTTTCTTTTCTTTTCTTTTTTTTTTTTTACATATTTACTATGCTAGACATTAGTAAGGATAATCAGTATAGTATAGTTAGAAATCTGATACTTCTACCCTCATCCCCAAATAAAAATAAATCTGAGTACTCTTTTATTTTCCTCACCAAAAAAAAAAAAAATCCACCGATATCCATAACCGTTATTTCCTGTCCCCTTACAACTTAGGGGTTAATTGTTCAGAATTCTGACAGTGTTAATAAACAAAAAGTAGAATTTTAATAAGCTATCTATAGACTGGAATCATATACATAATTAACTTGCTACATTTGTGTATCCTGTATACCTACTAAAATTTGATTTAGTGAAGTTCATATTTTATGTAGTTGCAACTTAAAAAAAACCCACATCTTTTTTTCTGTAAATATTCATTTTTTATGTATGTCCTGGAATTAGTAAGTTAATAAGAGCTAACTTATAGTGATCTTTATGATATCTGTTTTGCTTTAGCATTTTATCTGTGCCTGGAATGTGGACTGTGACCTTTCCTCTATAATGTGTGTTTCCAGCTTAGTGTCTTGACTTTTAACTTCTAAATTGCATCACTTTGAAAAAAAGACAGGTGCTTATTTTCTCTTGAGAGTATAAATAACTGTCATGCAGACTACACTGAGACTTTAGTTGTTGAGGCATGCCATGCCCTGTTTTCCTTAGTACATCTATCATTTGTAGAATGTATTTATACTTGTGACCTCCAGCCTTCATTAGTTACTAGTTACTTAGCTCATAAATACAAGATGATGCTAAATTTTATACAAGTTGTCCCTGTTTAACCTAAGCCCTAGTTTCCTTAAAGGCTGTTTTATTTGTTCACATTGTCAGTTAAGTTATATTTAAGGATAAAAGATTTAAGTTTTACAACTAAAATGGGAAATTGATTTTGTCCTTCATGACTCAGGAAAGAGTTATATGAATATTTGGAAATTGTTCCTAAGGTAGTGCAGTGTGCCAGAAAGACCAGCAAATAGTCCAACCTTAAAAAGGGTACTGGGGGTTACCACAAGGTATCACAGATAAGATTTTTTTTTCTTTATTAAGTAATTATTGTAGTTGGATTCTACTGAAGAGGCTGGAAGAAATTAAGCAACCTTATTCCATTTAATTCAACTTCTTCTATTTAATTGTAGAAAAGGAAAAGACACATTATGTCTATTAAACACAGCTGTACATTTGTTCTTAGACCCTCAACATTTCTCTTATTCAATCGCATAATTAATATTAAGGACGTTTTATGTTAAGCAAAGTCTAACAAGAAAATGTTCAGACCCAAAGCAGATATTTCAGTTGCCTTAAATTTTGGCTGGAGCCCCTTCATAGTTAATGCAATAAAACAACAAAATATTGATTATCAATTAAATTGTAAAATCTTAGCGAAGAGAATATTTGGAATGAAATAAAATCCTTTCTTCTTAATGAAAACTAAAACAAAAGCTTTTATCACCTATATATCACCTATAAGTCTCTTAAAAATGATTTATCAGAATACTTTTCATCGTACTGCTAGATGGCTACTCCAGATGTTAAACCAGTAAGATTCCTTCCTTCCTTCCTTCCTTCCTTCCTTCCTTCCTTCCTTCCTTCCTTCCTTCCTTCCTTCCTTCCTTCCTTCCTTCCTTCCTTCCTTCCTTCCTTCCTTCCTTCCTTCCTTCCTTCCTTCCTTCCTTCCTTCCTTCCTTCCTTCCTTCCTTCCTTCCTTTCCTTCCTTTCCTTCCTTTCCTTCCTTCCTTTCCTTCCTTTCCTTCCTTCCTTTCCTTCCTTTCCTTCCTTCCTTCCTTCCTTCCTTCCTTCCTTCCTTCCTTCCTTCCTTCCTTCCTTTCCTTCCTTCCTTCCTTCCTTCCTTCCTTCCTTCCTTCCTTCCTTCCTTCCTTCCTTCCTTCCTTCCTTCCTTCCTTCCTTCCTTCCTTCCTTCCTTCCTTCCTTTCCTTCCTTTCCTTCCTTTCCTTCCTTCCTTTCCTTCCTTTCCTTCCTTCCTTTCCTTCCTTTCCTTCCTTTCCTTCCTTTCCTTCCTTTCCTTCCTTTCCTTCCTTCCTTTCCTTCCTTTCCTTCCTTCCTTTCCTTCCTTTCCTTCCTTTCCTTCCTTTCCTTCCTTTCCTTCCTTTCCTTCCTTTCCTTCCCTCCCTCTCCCTCTTTATCTCTCTCTCTCTCCTGCCCCCCTCTCTCTTTCTTTTTTATTTTATTTTATTATTATAGCTTTTTACAAACATATGTATGGGTAATTTTTCAACATTGACCCTTGAAAAATCTTCTGTTCCTACTTTTTTTCCCTTTGTCTCTCCACCCTCTCCCCTAAATGGCAAGATGGCAGGTAGTCTAATACATGTTAAATATGTTAAAGTATATGTAAAGTAAATATATAAAGTATATGTTAAATCCAGTATATTTATACAGTTATCTTCCTGCACAAGAAAAATCGAATTTAGAAAGAAAGAAAAAAACCTGAGAAGGAAAACAAAAATGCAAGCAAACAATAACAGAAAGAGTGGAATGCTAGTATGTTGTGGTCCACACTCATTTCCCATAGTTCTCTCTCTGGGTGTAGCAGATTCTCTTCTTTACTGAACAATTGGAACTGGTTTGAATCATCTCATTGTTGAAGAGAGCCACATCCATCAGAGTTGATCATCATATTATCTTGTTGTTGCCATGTGTAATGATCTCTGGTTCTGCTCATTTCACTCAGCATCAGTTCATATAAGTCTCTTCAGGCTTCTCTGAAATCACCCTGTTGGTATTTTCTTACATAACAATAATATTCCATAACATTCATATACCACAATTTACTCAGGCATTTTTCAGTTGATGGGCATTCATTCATTTTCCAGTTTCCAGCCAATCATAAAGGATTGCCACAAATATTTTTGCATATGTGGGGCCCTTTCTCTTTTTAAAGATTTCTTTGGGATATAAACCCAGTAGAAACACTGCTGGATCAAACTTCTGCACAGTTTGCTAACTTTTTGAGCACAGTTCCAAATTGCTCTCTAGAATGGTTGGACTTGTTAACAATTCCACCAACAATGAAGATACCTTTTTTTCTAAAGTTAATAGCCTTTCTTGTAACTATCATGAATCAGAGCAATTCAGTAGCTACTTTTAGTTTGATAGAATTAATGTACCTTAGATTCAAAAGTTTTTTTAACATCCAAAAATTTTTTTGTTTGTGTGTTTATGTGTGGAGATGAGCAGGTCTGTGATTTTTTCATCATGAAAATTCTCTTCATTGATAAGGACCAGCACCTGGTCTTTGTAAAAGTTTACTCATATGTATTAGAGGGAGACCTTGAATTTATGAATATAGATTAAAACAACAAGCAATTAACATTTCTTAAGTGACTTGCCCAGGATTGTACAGGTAATAAGACTCTGAGGTCAAATGAGAACTCAGGGTTTCCTTCCTCCAAGCCCAAAATTCTGTTTCATAGAACCATCTAGCTGCCCTTAGAGTTTGTTGGAACTTTTAAACTTCTTGATAAAATTCTTTGATCTTGGAAACTGCTATAGATAAGTGAGATCTAAATTCATTGACAAGATTCCTCAACAGAAGAATGAAGATTTTTTGACATTTGGACATAGCAATTAATAAACTTAGATAATTGGTTAAAATTAACTTTTAACTTTCTTACTGAGTGTTAAAATTGTTAACTTTCTTACTGAGTATGGCTTCTGAATTAGGTTCTTCTTGGGAGAGACGGCAGGAAGATGGCAGAGTAGGTTGGTAAATTTTAAACTCTCCTGATTTCTCCCACAAACAGAAAAAATTTGCACCTCAGGGTGAATGTAGATTGGTGTAAAATCAAGAAGATTTGGGGGAGAACAGGGGGTCCTCCTGATACAACCGGACAAGATTTAAAGAAAGACTGGAGAAGATCTGAAGAAAGTCGGACCTCAGGATTAATCTTTGTGAAGTGCAAACACCTCTCGCTAGCTACTAGTAGGGAGCCTTGGGGCTAGCTGGGTGTGACTGGCACCTCAGGGGGACCCACAGAGACTTTCACCTCTCAGAGAACTTATGGAATTGGGGTCTGAGTCTGGGAAGACTGGGGGGACCTCAGTAATTAGGAATATCAAGCCCAGCTGGGCAGCTAAGCACAGCTCTGGGTGAGAAGGACCTAGCACCTGTTGAGTGCAGAAGCAGCTGGGGCAGGAACGCTGTTGGCTGTGAGTATTTGCTGGAGCTCTTGGTTTGGAATTCTTGGTCAGAGTGAAGAGCTAGGGAAGCTTGCGGCACCATTCCCCCCCTCCCACGATTAGAAGTGCTTACACTAATACCTCTCATTAAAAAAACAATGAATTGGCAAAGAAGCAAGAACCCTATCTTTGAAATATACTATGAGAACAGGGAAGATTGTAGTTCATCTTGAGAGGAGGACACTGAGGTAAAAAAAAAAAAAAAAAGCAAATAACCCAAAGAGTAAGGTGAAATGACTCCCTGCCCAGAGGGAATTTATGAAAGAACTCAAAAAAGAATTTAAAAATCAAATGAGAGACATTGAGAAAAAAACTAAAAAACTAAACTAAAATAAAAGTCATCCAAGAAAAACAAGATTATGAAAAAAAGTTAACCAACTAGAAAAGGAGATAGAGTTTCAGTGAGGAAAATAAGAATTGGGCAAGGGGAAGCCAGTGAAGCTGTGAGAGACTAAGAATTAGCAAAACATATTAGAAGGAATGAAAACATATGTTAAAGAAAAATGACAGATCTGCAGAAGAGATCAAGAAGAGAAAATATAAGAATAATTGGACTGCCTGAAAGTTGTGACCAAAAAAAGAATCTTGACACAATAGTGCAAGAAATAATCCAAGAAAATTGTCCTGGAGTGATAGAACATGAGGGGAAAGTAGAAATTGAAAAAAATCCACTAATCACCACAAGGAGATCCTTTATGGAAAACACATAGGAACATTATTGCCAAATTTTGAAACCCCCAGATCAAAGAGAAAATTTTTCAAGAAACACATCAAATATACTGGAGCTACAGTTGTAATTGTACAGGATCTATCAGCAACCACAATAAAAAACTGCAGATCCTAGAATAATATCTACTGACAATCCAAAGAACTAGGCCTGTGGCCAAAAATATCATACCCACCAAAATTATCCATAAATTTGAATGAGAAAAAAATGGTTATTCAATGAACTTTCATATTTTCAGAACTTTTTAATCAACCAAACCTGAAATTAATAGAAAATTTAACATATAAGAGCCAGTTTCAAAGATTAATTTCAGGGAACTCAACATGGACAAATTATGTTTTTTTAACATGGCAAAAATATAGCATATGTTTAAGATTGACAGCAACAATAGGGCAGTTCAAAAGAAAGATTGGGGCAGAGTTAAGATAAAAATACTAATTACATCATACAAATGAGGTGTAGAGGAAGAATAGACACAGACATTAGAGGGGGGAGAAGGATTCATAGTTCTGACAACTTACATCGGAAATAGATTAAATAGACAATACTACATATATTCTATGAAGGTTACAGCACCCTCCAAAATCTATAAAGAAAAAAGGGGGGAACGAATGGGTAGATGTGGAAGCAAAAGATGAGGGAAGAATACAAGGGAGAGATTGCTGGGTAGGGGAAGGTTAAGTAATAGTAAGCCAAGTTATGGAGTAGAACTTAATGAAACAGTCAACAGGAATAGGAAAGACGTGTGTGTTTGTATATGTATGTATGTATCTACATATGTATATATAAATATATCCTTTCTTAACTATAGCTTGCTTGGGGGAGATGGGAAGATTAAAGGGGACAAAAAAGAATAAAGTAAAAAAGGTGCGCTCAGAGAACGAAAGGACAATTTTTAAGGTAAGTAAAGAAAAGATGGACGATCATGAATAAAATTTCTTCTGCTAATATATGTACTTTCTTGAACTGGTATTTGTTATATATTTTGAATCCTCCCTGATGTTCTGTTGGGCATACGATAAAGGTCTCTTGTTTTATTTCATTTTATTTTGTAATGCTTTTCTAGTTTTCTTTTTTCTTATTCTGTTTCTCTAAATAAAATAAATTTTAAAAAGAAAAGAAATATCACCATAATAAATAGTGTGAAATATTAAAAAAAAAAGAGATTCTTAAAAAATAGATTCTTCTTGAGAGTAAGGTCTGGCTCATAGTTCTTTTGCATATATTCATATTTTGCTACATGTTAGGAAAATTGTGGGAGAGCTGAAATTTATTTTAAATACTTACTATTTCTTGCTCTCAAAATTTAAAATAAAGAAACAACCCCAATAAAAATGAGACCAGTTTTTGAAGCCATGCCCCATATTTAGCCTGCTTAAGGTTTTTCATTAGTAGATTTCTACTGCTGGTCTTTCTCTAGAGCTATTTTGAGTTTGGCATCTGCTGTCCTTTTCCTGTTGCTCCCAGCCTTTGCCACAATCAAAACGTATCTGAAATTTTGGGAAACAGTTTGAACCAACCAAATTCCATATCATTCTCTTTGAGGTTTTCTTTGTTTCCTAATAGTAGAAAATAGCTTGATCTTGTTTTACTGCTATCTTCTTTCCTATCAAGAGTTCTTTTCTTGCTTGTGTATAACAAAATTAACTCATCACCAGATCTGGAAGTCTGTCTATAGATACCTCATGCAGAATTCTTGTTTGTTTCACCAACAAAACAATAACAAACAACAATATTTTCTTATATCCTTATAGATAGCATCATAGATCTAGGCCTGGAATGGACCTTTGAGATTATTTTGTTTAACCCCTTCATTTTATGAACCAGGAAACTGAGGTCCTTAGAGGCTAAGTGATTTGCCTAAGTTCACACAGATAATAGATGGTAAGAGCTAAGATTGAAACATAGGTCCTGAAACTCCATAGTCATTTGCTTATTTCTTTTCTCCCATATCCCTTTTTGGTGTATTTTCATACTTTTTTGCTGATTGCTGATTGTCCTTTGCAGTATCCTCTGATTGTATATACCAGATTTTCTTAGATAGTTCTAATTTTAAGAAGTCAGTCATGTTGTCAAGGGGATTACATCCTATTAAGGGAAATATACCATAGATAAGTTTGCAGAAAATCTATACAAAATAAATACTAGGTTACTTGTCAGGATGATAGGTTGAAGAAATACTTCACATAGAAGGGAGTGTCTGATTTAGTGCTGACGGAAACTTGGAAATTAATTAAGCAGAGGAGAGAGGTGAATATATTCCAGACAGAGGGCCAGTTCACAAACATAAAGTCTTTAGGAGCCAGGTTGTGAAGAGCTTTCCATGCCAAATAAGGAGTTTAATGGATTTGATCCTTGTGTTACTAAGAAACTGCTGGAATTTGAGTAGGGGATTGATATGGTTAGACCTACTCTTTAGGAAAATTATTTTGGTAACTGTGTAGGTGATGGATAGGAGAGGGGAGAGACTTGACACCGGGAGACCAGTTAGGAAGTTGTAGGATACTTTAGGCAGATGAGTGGCTGTACTAGGGTGGTAACCATGTGAGGAGAGAAGCTACAAACATGAGGGATAGTGTGAAGACTGGATCAGCAAGACTTGGTAACTGATTAGATATGTGAGAAGAGAGAGAGGGAAGAGTCCGAGATAACAGATGTCAAGTTCATGAATTTGGCTGACTGCAGTGATATGTAGAGTCCTCGATAAAGGAAGTATGGAATGGTTGTGGAATCCAGATGGGGAATCTAAAGAAGCTTTGATTTATTCAGGATTTCATAGCTTTTAGGTAATCTTTCCTAGATAATATTTTTATTTTAACAAGGTACCTCAGTGACTTAAGCCAAAAAAGTGAGCATTAGTGGGACTATGAAAGTAAAGTCAAAAATAATTTATTATTAAGCATTCATTCTGTGCCAGGAATAGAAACTTAAGCAGAAAGAAATACAGTCCCTGCCACTAGAATCTTATAGTTTAATGGCAGAAGAAAACACATAAAAGAAAGATAAAAAAGGTGGTAATAGAGTGGTGAGAGAAGTCCCTTGAGTAGGGACATGCAAGCCCCAAGACAGGAGTAGAGAATGTACATGAAGACATCATTGGCCTGGGTATTTTCCTTAAAATGGAAGGTTTAGGATGAACCACTCAATTAAAGGTAAAAGTACTTTGATAGGAATGGGCCACGGGATGGTATGACATAGGATGAGGAGGCTTCTTGGCTTGGTTGAAGAAGTTTGAAGAGTCAGGGGGAATCTAGAGGGTAAAGACATGGCTGGCTTGGGTTTACAAAAATAAATTTTAGGAGGAGGGGCATTGAACCTTTCTGATTCTCCAAGTGCTTTATTTGTGATATCTAGTGACGTTCAGAATGAAATACAATTTTTACATTTAAAAAATAATTAGAAAAAAACCTTATAACCTTGATGATCTAATTCATCTTAAACTTTTGAAGTGCTAACATTCTGGTTTGGTCTTTTGACTGTCATACTTAGTGATAATTTATTAATACTACCTCCTGTGGAGGTGATAAATATTAAGTTGGTTGTGTGGATTAAATCAGCTTGTTAAAAGAGCAAAGAAGCATGCAGTCATACATATAACCTTCACAGTTGGATGCTTTTATATGGTGCAGCTGTTTGAAAGCTATAAGTGAATAAATTTGATTATGGGTGAAAAATTTTCTGGCAGATGTTACAACTTGTCAAGAGTGATTTTTTAAAAATAGTTACAGTATCAGGATAAAAGAATACAAAGAGACTATTTTTAAGTATTATTTCCAATAAAAATGAGCATAACATTTCTGTGAAAAATATCTAATCATTTTAAATGTGTGCAAGCTACAATTGTAATCTTATGCTATAGTTGAGATTTTATTCATAATACGTTTTTATTTGATGATTTGCTATGACAAAAACCTATGTTTTTTTCCTTTTTTATAATAGCGTTTTATTTTTCAAAATACATGCAAACATAATGTTCATCATTCACCCTTACAAAATCTTCCCTCTTCCCTCACAGCAAGTAATCCAGTATAGGTTAGGTGTGTGCAATTCTTCTAAACATATTTCCACATTTATCATGCTACAGAAGAAAAATCAGAGCAAAAATGAGAAAAAAGCAAGCAAACAACAACAAAAAGGTGGAAATATTTTGTTGTGATCTATGTTCAATCTCCATAATCTTCTCTCTAGATACAGATGGCTCTCTCTCTTGGAATTGGCCTGAATCACCTCATTGTTGAAAAAAAGCCAAGTTCATCATAGTTAATCTGTTGCTGTGTACAATGTTTTCTTGATTCTACTCACTTCACTTAGCATCAGTTTATGTAAATCTCTCCACACCTTTCTGAAACCATCCTACTAATTCTTTCTTATAGAACAATAATATTTCATAACATACATATACCATAACTTATTTATTAGCCTTTCTCCAAGTGATGGGCATCCATTCAGTTTCCACTTTCTTGCCTCTATGAAAAAGGCTGCTACAAACATTTTTGCACATGTGGGCCCTTTTCCCTTTTTTATGATCTCTTTGGGATACAGATCCATTAAGGATACTGTTGGATCAAAGGATATGCACAGTTTGATAGCCTTTGGGGCATATTCCAAATTGCACTCCAGGATGGTTGCACTTCACCAACCATGTATTAGTATCCCAGTTTTCCCACATCCCCTCCAATATTCATCATTATCTTTTCGTGGAGGTATGAAGTGATACCTCAGAGTTCTCTTAATTTGCATTTTTCTAATCAATAGATTCTCTAATCAGTAATTTCTTATGACTAGAAATGTCTTTAATTTCTTCATTTGAAAATTGTCTGTTCATATCCTTTGACCATTTGTCTATTGGAGAATGGCTTATATTCTTATAAATTTGGGTCAATTCTCTCTATATTTTAGAAATGAAAGCCTATTTTTTCTGTTTAAACCTTTAATGCTATTTATTTATAATTCATATGATCACACAGTTTTGGAAAAATCAAAACTGCAGCTGATTCAAAGAAATAGAGGAAAGATCTAATGGGTTTCTATCCCCAGAAGTTATACCATATCATTTGTAAAGATCTACATGAAAAAGAGCTATAAATGATATCATCTAGATACCTACAAAAGAATGGAGGCTGATTATATAGGGATAGTAAGAGATAACACAGGGACAGCCTGATTGCTGCATAAATATTGACAAGAGTATTAAAAAGGAAGGCCTCTTTGGTGCACTGAGCAGACTCTTTTTGGAGAATTTAGGGAAAAACTGAACAAGAATGACACAGGATGAGAGATTGTAGAAGAACTGCAGACTGCACTTATAGTAAAAGTATTAAACACACTGTTGATAGCAAAGATCCACCATAGCACTAAATAAGTATTAGCTGTTAACTCAATTGTTTCTCAGTTATATATAGGCAATAATTTATTAGTATGTATGATTGTTGACATGATTTCTTATGTATGTGGGCCTTTCTCAAGCCTAATTTCTTGTCTTTTATATATGCCATTAATAATATCCCATTAGATATCATTAGATCATTAGATCTGTGATTAAATTATGCCATCAATTGTGAGAGAGGAATGTCAGGAGGAGTTGCCTTTTTGTTCCCAATGTAGTTTTCCTTCTTTCTAATTTTTTGCCTACATGGTAGGAAAAAACTCTAAGAAGTCTTTTAGCAACATTTACACTGGTCTCATAGTCGTTGATAATAGGGACTAGATGTTCCAGTGTGTCTAAAAGTTAGAATGAGTAAGGATATCAAATGAGAAAATTTCCATTGCTATAGCTTCTTGGACATGTTCTTCTTCTGGAATTCATCACCTCTAATTGCAAAATTTTCTTTGAGGATATCTTAAGTATTATTATCCAGCTTTAAGATCTTAAAGTAGGATAGGGAAATTGGACTGAATAATTTATAAATTTATAACATTTT
This sequence comes from Sminthopsis crassicaudata, assembly GCF_048593235.1. NCBI lineage: Eukaryota > Metazoa > Chordata > Mammalia > Dasyuromorphia > Dasyuridae > Sminthopsis > Sminthopsis crassicaudata. The sequence goes on along the minus strand of NC_133619.1, from coordinate 119,107,355 downwards.
ATAAATTATACATAACATTAATGTATTATGAAATGTATTACATATATTTATAAATTTATAATGTATATATTTTAGAAATATTTTATAAAAATAATTTTGCCTACAAAGCAAAATTTGGAAGACTATATTATTAATGACAAGTTTGTTGAAAAAGCTGAAATTATGATATTGTTAAACTAAGTTCTATAACACTCAGCTTATTAAACTGTGGGTTTAATATGCATGTCATAACTGAATAGGATGGTTGCAAAATTATGATATATTATCAGTAAATCTTTGATTTGTATAACTTTTTTATTTATCTATATAACCAAGGTCATATTAAAATTTCATGGGCAAAAAGGGGTCATGAGTGGAAAAAAATTTAATAATAAATATTGTTAGAACATCTTCTCTTGAAATATGCTTAGAATAACTATTTTTAAAAAATTAACCTTGATTGTTTTCAGTTAATAAGCACTTTCCTTCTTTATTCCTTCTTTCTTCTTTATTGTAGGTAGGAAAGAGAAGGGGGGAAAAATCCCTGGTAAACAATTTGCATTGTCAAGAAAATCTATTTTTGAGGTATCCACGAATAACCACGAAAATGTTGAATAACTTGTAAGAAAGTGTTTCTCCCCTACCTTCTTTATTCTGTAAGCTTTTTAGGGAGACAGTATGATGTAATGAAAAAAACAATGCATTTGAACTCAAACAACCTGGCATCAAATGCTAGTTTGCTTATTACTGCTGCTGGCCATGAGGTAGCGGTTTAAATAATTTATAAGATCTCTTCCAATGCTAACTTTGTGATCATGTTCCTATGACTTGGATTTTAGTTTCTAAGATTTCAGTGGATTATTGTCAATGGGAAATAGTCATTTCAACAAACATGTATATAGTGCATGCTAAGTTCCATTCTGTACTTACTGGGACTAGAAAGACAAAAACTAAATCTGGTTGTTTATTTTCTATTTCAAACAACAGAGAGTGGAGCATAAGTGAAAGTGATAATAATAATAATAGTAATAAACATTTATATAGTGTTTTAAGTTTTGCAAAATGTTTTACAAATATCATATTTTATCTTCACAACAACTTTAGCACCTCAGTGCTGTTCTTGTCTCCCTTTTATAGAGGGGAAAAAAAAAACCTGAAGCAGACAATCCAGAGTCTAGTAGCTATTAAGAATCTGAGGTAGTATGTAAAACTAGTCCTTTTTGTCTCCCAAGTCCAATTGTGCCACATAACTATAACAATTATTCTAAATTAAAATTTTGATGTCTTTTGGTCCCCTAAATCCTATATGGCTGGAGGATGAATGGAGGAGAATGTTGATATTGGTGTATTTGTTAGACATAGTGGTTATTACTAAAACGCTATGTAAAAAGTTACTTGCCAATTCAGAAATCCTTCCCCTTCTTACTCTCCCTCCATTCACCCTACACTATTAGAAAAGATAATTTCTTCCTTCAGTCTATAATATTGTTCTGTTTGACCTCCCCTCCCCTTTTTTTGGCATTTAGGTTTTTTTTTTTTTTTTTTTTTTTTTTTTTTTTTTTTTTTTAGTATTTTTTTTCCACCAGGTATGTAAAGACAATTTTATTTTATTTTATTATAGCTTTTTATTTACAAAACATATGCATGGGTAATTTTTCAACATTGACTCTTGCAAAATCTGTTCCACCTTTTCCTCTCCTTCCCCCCACCCCTGCCCCTAGATGGCAGATAATCCAATACATGTACTTTATTAGGGTTCATGGCCCCAACTCCAGAGTGGAACATGTCATATGTGACTAGCACTGCCTGTCCACCTAAAATGGCGAAGACTGTAAGTAATAAGGGGCGAGAGCCAGGGTTATGTGAAACTCCGTGTATTACAAAGACTGCAATTCCTTTTATCATCTTAGTGCTCTTTACTACTTCATACATAATCACATTCTGACAGATATGTGATTCTCTACAGGAAACTACATGTAGATATCTTGTGTGCATTCCTTTCCTAATAAGGATATTCAAGGTATTCCTTTCTAAGGTTTGGCATGCTTCTCCTGGGAATGTCCACATTTCTCCTTTGGATGGAACCCCCTGTCTCCCAGAGCTAACTTGTTCACCCTTATAACGCTACCCTCAGATTACTCGAGCTGTGTCTTGTGCGATGTCCAAGGCTGGCAGGGGGTTGACATGCCCTCTTTCATGTGTATACATATTTATACAGTTATCTTGCTGCACAAGAAAAACTGGATTTAGAAAGAAGGTGAAAATAACCTGAGAAGGAAAACAAAAATGCAAGCAGACAATAACAGAAAGAGTGGAAAATGCTCTATTATGGTCCCACACTCAGTTCTTTCACTGGATGTAGCTGGTTCTCTTCATTACTGAACAATTGGAACTGATTTAGATCATCTCATTGTTGAAGAGAGCCACATCTATCAGAATTGACCATCATATAATACTGTTGTTGAAGTACATAATGATCTTCTGGTCCTGCTCATTTCACTCAGCATTAGTTCATGTAAGTCTCTCCAGGTCTCTCTGTATTCATCCTGCTGGCCATTTCTTATAGAACAATAATATTCCATAACATTCATATGCCATAATTTATTCAGCCATTCTCCAATTGATAGGTATCCATTCAATTTCCAGTTTCTAGCCACTACAAAAAGAGTTGCCACAAACATTTTTGCACATACAGGTCCCTTTCCCTTTAAATCTTTTTAGGATAAAAGCCCAGTAGTAACACTGCTGGATCAAAGGGTATTTGCAGTTTCATAACTTTTTGAGCATAGTACCAAATTGCTCTCCAGAATGGCTGGATGTATTCACAATTCCACCAACAATGTATCAGTGTCCCAGTTTTCCCACATCCCCTCCAACATAGTGCATTATCTTTCTCTGTCATTCTAGCTAATCTGACAGGTGTGTAGTGGTATCTCAGAGTTGTCTTAATTTGCATTTCTCTGATGAATGATGACTTGGCGCATCTTTTAATATGGCTAGAAATAGTTTTAATTTTTTCATCAGAGTTGTCTGTTCATACCCTTTGACTATTTATCAATTGGAGAATGGCTTGTTTTCTTATAAATTAGAGTCAATTCTCTCTATATTTTGGAAACGAGGCCTTTATCAGAGCCTTTGACTGTAAAAATGTTTTCCCAGTTTATTGCTTCCCTTCTAATCTTGTCTGCATTAGTTTTGTTTGTACAAAAACTTTTTAACTTAATATAATCAAAATTTTTTATTTTGTGATCAATAATGATCTCTAGTTCTTCTTTGGTCACAAATTCCTTCCTCTTCCACAGGACTGAGAGGTAAACTATCCCATGTTCTTTTAATTTGTTTATAATCTCATTTTTTATGCCTAGATCATGACCCTATTTTGACCTTATCTTGGTGTATGGTGCTAAGTGTGAGTCAGTGACTAGTTTCTGCCATAATAATTTCCAATTTTCCCAGCAGTTTTTGTCAAAGTGAATTCTTATCCCAAAAACTGGGGTCTTTGGGTTTGTCAAACACTAGATTATTAAAGTTATTGACTATTTTGTGCTGTGAACTTAATTCTACTATTCTACTCATCAACTAGTCTATGTCTTAGCCAATACCAAATGGTTTTAGTGACTGCTGCTTTATAATAAAGTTTTGGATCTGGTACAGCTAGGCCACCTTCATTTGATTTTTTTTTCATTAGTTCTCTTGAAATTCTTGACATTTTGTTCTTCTAGATGAATTTTGTTATTTTTTTCTAGGTCATTAAAATAGTTTCTTGGGAGTCTGATTGGAATAACACTAAATAACTACATTAATTTAGGTAGTATTGTTATCTTTATGATATTTGCTCGATGTATCCAAGAGCACTTAATATTTTTCCAATTGTTTAAATCTGACTTTATTTGTATGGAAAGTATTTTGTTATTTTGCTCATATAGTTCCTGACTTTCCCTTGACAGATAGATTTCCAAATATTTTATACTATCGGCAGTTACTTTCATTGGAATTTCTCTTTGTATCTCTTGCTTTTGGATTTTGTTAGTGATGTATAAAAATGCTGAGGATTTATGTGGATTTATTTTGTATCCTGCAACTTTTCTAAAGTTGTGGATTATTTCTAATAGCTTTTTAGTAGAATCTCTGGAGTTCTCTAAGTATACTATCATATCATCTGCAAAGAGTAATAGTTTGGTTTCCTCATTAGCTACTCTCTTTTTCATCTCTTATTGCCAAAGCTAGCATTTCTTTTTTTTAAATTTATTTTATTTTATTAATTTTATAATTATAACATTTTTTACAAGTACAAGGGGTAATGTTGTAAAAAATTATCTATGCATATGTACTATAGATAATTTTTTACAACATTAGCCCTTGTACTCCCTTCTGTTTCGAATTTTTCCCCTCCTTCCCTCCACTCCCTCCCCTAGATGGCTGGCATTCCCATACATATTAAATATGTTATAGTATATCCTAGGTACAATATATGTGCAGAACCGAATTTTTGTTGTTGTTGTTGTTGTTGTTGTTGTTGTTGTTGTTGTTGTTGTTGTTGTTGTTGTTGTTGCAAAGGAAGAATTGGGTTCGGAAGGTAAAAATAACCTGGGGAGAAAAACAAAAAATGCTAACAGTTTACACTCATTTCCCAGTGTTCCTTCTCTGGGTGTGAAGCTAGCATTTCTAATATAATGTTGAATAGTTATGGTGATAGTGGGCAACCTTGTTTCACTCCTGATCTTATGGGGAATGGTTCCAGTTTATCCCCATTACATATGATGCTTACTGATGGTTTTAAATAGATGCTACTGACTATTTTAAGGAAAAGTCCATTTTTTTCTATACTCTAGTGTTTTTAATAGGAATGGGTGTTGGATTTTATCAAATGCTTTTTCTCCATCTATTGAGATGATCATATGGTTTTTGTTAATTTGGTTATTGATATAGTCAATTATGCTAATAGTTTTCCTAATATTGAACTAGCCCTGCATTCCTGGTATAAATCCTACTTGGTCATGGTGTATTATCCTGGGGATGATTTTCTACAATCTTTTTGCTAATATTTCATTTAAGATTTTGGCATCAATATTCATTAGGGAGATTGGTGTATAATTTTCTTTCTCTGTTTTCAACCTGCCTGGTTTAGGTATCAGTACCATGTCTGTGTCATAAAAGGAATTTAGTAGGACTCCTTCAATCCCTATTTTTTCAAATAGTTTATCTAGCATTAGAGTTAATTGTTCTTTAAATTAAAATAGAATTCACATGTAAATCTATTTAGTCCTGGGAATTTTTTCTTAGGGAGTTGATTAATAGCTTGTTCTATTTCTTTTTCTAAAATGGGACTGTTTAAGCAATTTACTACTTTTTCTGTTAATCTGGCAACCTATAATTTTGAAGATAGTCATTTATTCCATTTAGATTATCAAATGTATTGGCATAAAGTTGGCAAAGTAATTCCTAATTATTGCTCTAATTTCCTCTTCATTGGTGGAAAGTTTTCCCTTTTCATTTTTAAGACTAACAATTTGATTTTCCTCTTTCTTTTTTCTAATCAAATTTATGAAAAGTTTATCTATTTTGTTGTTAGGATTACTAAGTGAGAACTCAGGTTGTCTGGACAGTGACAAGGTGAGAATTCAGGTTTTCTGGACAATTACAAGGTGAGAACTCAGGTTGACTTGATAGAGGGGGCAAGCTCATTGGCTGGGGTGGTTCTTCCCAGAAGCCCTTGCATTATCCCACGCCCATTCTCTGGGAGGATAAAAGAGACAGCACTGGGCCCAGAGAGCAGATCGGCCTGGAGAAGGATAAGAGCTGGAGGAGATTCAGAGCCAGGATTCAAGAAGAGAGACTCTGCATTGCATCAGGCTTGACGGGGCTCTCTGCAGGAAGGGAAGTCACTTCTCTGGACAAGAGTTAACAGCAACTGCCTGGAGACAACGGTTCGTTACAGGAAGAAGAATCTGTCGGAGAGATTTGAGTAGAAGACACAGCAGATCTCTTCCCAGAGAGTGATCCGGCAGCTTCTAGAGACGACAGCTCGCTACATTTTGTTATTTTTTTGGTTTTTCATCAGAAGTAAATGGAATTCACCTATTTCATTGAATGTCCTTCTTCTTTTCTGGAAGAAAATGCTCAGTTTAGCTGGGTGCATTATTCTTGGCTGCATTCCAAGTTTCTTTGCCTTTCAGAAATCAGATTTTAGGCCTTTCGATTCTTTAATGTGGATGCTGCTAGATCCTGAGTAATCCTTATTGTTACTCCTTGGTATTTGAATTATTTTTTTTTTCTAACTGCTTGTAGTATTTACTTGGTCCAATAGTTCTGGAATTTAGCTACAATATTCCTTGGAGTTTTAATTTTGGGGTCTCTTTCAGTAGGTGATTGATGCATTCTTTTAATGGCTATTTTACCTTCTGATTCTAGGGCATCTAGGCAATTCTCTTTGATGATTTCCTGAAAAATAGTGTCTAGGCTCTGTTTTTTTTTTTTCATCATGATTTTCAAGGTGTCCAATAATCCTTATATTAATCTCTCCTAAATCTCTTTTTCCAGGTTTGTTGCTTTCCCAAGTAGGTATTTAACTTTTATCTATTTTTTTTGACTGATTCTTGATGTCTCAAGTCATTCATTTCCATTTGTTCAATTCTGATTTTTAATGAATTATTTTCTTCATTTAATTTTTTATTTCTTTTTGTATTTGTCCGATTGAGTTTTTAAATGAGTTGTTTTGTTCTATGGATTTTTTTTTCCATTTCGCCAATTTTTTTAAGGAGTTATTTCCTTTTTCCAATTTACAAATTCTGTTTTCCTGGGAGTTTTTTTTACCTTTTCCAGTTCACAAATTCTGTTTTTCAGGTAGTTGATTTCTTTTTCTACTCTATCTTTTAATGAGTTATATGCCTTATATAGACCCTCTTGCAAGGTTTTCCTTTCCTTTCCCCATTCTTCTTGTAGTTCTCTTTTAAGATCCCTTTACATTTCTTCTATGAGAGCCTTGTGTGATAGGGACCAGGTCATATCCCCCTTTGGGGTTTCATCTCGAGGCAATCTGTTTTTAGTCTCCTCAGAGTTTGAAATCTGTTCTCTTTCACTATAGAAGCTATCTATAGTTAGAGCCCACTTTGCCTTTTTACTCATTAAGAAAAACAAAAACAAAAACAAAAAATAAAAAATGCTACAGTCTGCTTTTGGGGCAATGACAGCTTACCAAGCTTCCTCAACAGACAACAGGAAGTGTCAGTGAAACAGCAGTGGAAGCAGAGGCTGAATTACTCCTGGTGCTAGGTGGATGTGGCCAGGTCCTGTGAGAGTCTGAGGCTCTGGGCTCACTCTTTACCCTCTGTGTATATGTTGGAAGTTTGATAGCTTCTTTGCTGATCTGTTGGCTTGCTGCCAGGGCAGAGTAGCCGACATTGTGGTAGAGTTCTCATCATCCCCCTCCCCTGGTTTGTTCAGTGTGAGCTGTCCTCCACACTTTGCCTGCTTACTTACCTGTGCCTGCACTGGGCCTCCTCCCGTGCCTGTGCCTGACCAAAGCAGACTTTTTCTGGAAATCTTCAAGATTATCTTTTATTGGTAATGTATTACATTCCCAGTATTTATGGGTTCTGTCAGTCCAGCACTAATACAGAGGCTGAATTTCGTAAAGAGTTTGAGGGTAGTAGAGGAGCTCAGAATGAAGTTTGTGTCTTCTTTGCCATCTTGGCTCCACTATGGTAAAGACAATTTTAAATATTTGTTTTTAAAACTTTGCGCTTCAGATTCTCTTTTTTCCTACCTCCCAAGCAATTCCATATAGATTAAGCATGTATAGTCATGTAAAATATTTTCAAAATAGTGATGTTGTGAAAGAAAACATGCCCCCTCCCCCCCAAAAAAAGAAACTTCAAGAAAAGCAAAATAGGGGGGAAAAAGTATGCTCCAGCTTGTATTCAGGCACCATCAATTCTTTCTTTGGAGATGGCAGCATTTGTCATCATAAATCCTTTGGAGTTGTCTTTGATTGTTGGATTGCTGAGAATACCTGCCATACACATCTTATAATATTGTCATCTTATATTGCTGTTATTTTGTACATAGTACATTTCAATTTGCATCAACTCATGGAATTCTTTCCAGGTTTTTCTGAGAGCATTTTACTCATCATATCTTAAAGCACTATAATATTCCCTCATAAGCACATTTTTACTCATCATAACCACAATTTATTCAGCTATTCCCCAATTGATGGGGATCCCCTCAATTTCCAAATCTTTGCCAGAACAAAAGAACTTATATCAATATTTTTCATACATATAGGACATTTTCCTTTTTAAAAAAAAATCTCTTTTGGGATTTAGACTTAGTAGTGGAATTGCAACATGGGAAAGCTCATGTTTTTTTTTTTCTTTCATCAAGAATATCTGAAAGTCTTTCATTTCATTAAATACCCACTTTTTCTTCCTGAAGAATTTTACTCAATTTTGCTGAGTAGGTGATTCTTGATTGTAATCCTAGCTTCTTTACCCTCTGGAATATCCAATTCTAAGACCTCTGATCCTTTATTGTAGAAGCGAATTTATTTATTTGTATTATCCTTACTATGACTCCATGATAGTGACTCCATGATAGTTTCTTTCTGGCTGCTTGTAATAATGAGTTTTTGTTGTGGGAACTCCTTCAGGAGTTGATCAGTGAATTCTTTCATTTCTATTTCTCTTTTACCCTCTGGTTCTAGAATATCAGGGAAGTTTTCCTTGATAATTTCTTGAAAGATAATATATCTAGGCTTTTTTTTTTTTTTTGATTAAGGCTTTCAGGTACTTCAGTGATTTTTTTTAGATTATTTTTCCTGGATCAAGAAAGTTGTTTTTCTAATGAGATGCTATATTATCTAATATTTTTTATTTTGTTTTATTGTCTCTTGATAGCTCATGAAATCATTAACTTATATTTTGCTCAATTCTAATTTTTAAGGAATTATTTTTAGTAAGCCTTTATACCTCATTTTCCATTTTTCCAAATATGCTTTTAAAGGAGTTTTTTCCCCCCCCAGTGGATTCCCCCCCCATCCAGGCCAGTTCTACTCTCTAAGTAGTTTTTTTATCCTCTCTTTCCATTTGTCCCAATTCTGCTTTTAAGGCATTTTTCTCATCTTGGCTTTTTATACCTACTTTATCATTTGGCTTAGTCTGTTTTTTAAGTTATTATTTTCTTCACTATTTTTTTATGTGTGTGTGTGTGTGTGTGTGTCTTCTTTACTAAGTCATTGCTTTTCTTGCATCACTCTCCTTTCTCGTCCAAATTTTTCCTCTATCTCTCTCACTTGATTTTCAAGATCCTTTTTGAGCTCTTCCTTCTCCTAAGACCAATTCATATTTTTCTTGGAATGTAGGATGTAGGAGCTTTGACTTTATTATCTTCTGAGTATATTTTGCTTTTTCCTGTCACTGTAGTGACTGACCACGGTAGTGGTCAGAAATTTTTTCTGTTGTTTGCTCATTTTCCCTACCTATTTCTTGACTTTTAATTCTTTGCTAAATTAGGGCTCTGTTTTTGTTCTGGAGGATGCACTATCCCAAGCTTCATGTTTTTTGTGCAGCTGATTGCAGAGATCCTCCTTGATACCTGTAAGTTTTCAATTCTTCCATAGTGGGATGCTCTAAGGAGAGGTGAGTTCATTACTCTCCTGGCCCATGCTCTGGTCTGTGAGGGACCATAAGCCCTAGAACTGTGAGAAGGATTCCCATTTCACTGTGGCTGCAAAGTCTGCTGTGCTAGAGCTCCTCCTCTTCTTGGGGGCTGCCATCCAGACCACAATCAGGATTTGGATATTGGTGAAGAAACAGAGTCCAGCCTAGCTAAGAGACTCTTGGAATCTCCTTTTGATTGTTAGTTGTTCCTTCTGTGTGCTGAGAGTTCTCAAAGGAGCCCCTGCTGCTGCTGTTGATTGAGTCTTTGCCCTGTACTGGGACTGGGGGCTTGCTCTGAGGCCTGTGTTGGACTGTTCTCCACTTTCTCCCATGGCCATGGACTTTTCCTGTTGATCTTAGTGATTGAATTGATTTCATCACTTCTATTTTACTGCAGTTAGTAGCTTAGTGCTTCTTAGCTAATTTGTACAATATTTAGTCTTTTGTAGTCAGCTCTAGCTTCTTGCTACAGGGAAAAGAGTGATAGATTTAAAGGCCAGAAATGTGCATTGGAATCCTGGCACTTTCATATCCAAGTTCTGTGACTTGAGGTAGTCCTCTCTAAGCCTACATTTTTTTAATTTTAAAAAAGGATTTAACAACACTTGCATTTACTACCTTCTGTAGTTGTAGGAAAAGTGCTTCTAGTAGGATTTCATTCAGTGAATGTGATTCTCTTGATTATTGAGAGCAGAATGTAGAAATAATTTGCTCCATTTCTTATCTCTCTATATGCTTAGGAATTCTAAATGACCTTTCTTGTTCTTTGCTATCTCTCCACATACACATTATATATAAAATGCTTTTAGTGGTTTTAAAAATCACTTTATTAAAGGAATAGGCTGCTGAAAATAAAATCTAAAAATAGTATTTTTGCATACAGATAAATATATGGCATAATATATTCTTTTGAAATGGGCCTTAAATTAATCTTTTCTTTCAATTTATAATTATTATATGAAAGGATTTGAAAAATCATGTATAGGAGCATTTGTTATAATAGAGACATCATTCCATAAATAGTTAGATTTCAGAAGACTGATTTAGAGAGTAAAAATGTTTTTTATAGATGGAAGAAGGCTGAGCATCAAAGTCTTGAGATTAGTATTTTATTGAAATAAATTTTGGTGCAAAACAAAAAATTAGCATGATTTGGCAATTATATATTGATAGTCTTAAAAAGGTAAACTATATATATTGATTTGTATGTCCTGCTAATTATTACTAGAAAAGGGTTTCTTATTGAGTATTATTTTGAATTTTTTTCTCACCTGAAGAACTAATATCAGTCAATATGTTTCTTTGCATAGTCTTAAGAAGGTAAACTGTTTGGGCTAGCTTTCTGGAAGTACTTTGGACAGGCCTTAGTCTCAGCAGGATAGAAACCATGAAAATGATCAAGAATAGAGGCTAGATTCTTTATTCTAGCCCAATCTTAGTACAGGAGGCATGAGAGCCACTATGAGGCTAGTCAAAGATAGAATATCTACCTTCCAGTCCTTCTTAGCCCTTCTATACCATATTGTAATTACATCATTACAGCATACTGATTATGTGTGAACTTAGAGAACCATTACATCATCATACTAAGTATTAAGTATATATATGAACTAGAGAACCATTATATCATCAATTCCACTGAGTTAACACCTTGTGTCAGGTATACTTTTCCAAAGTTCTGACCTTTACAATAAAGTATATTAATTTGTATGTTCTGCTAATTATTACTAAAAAGAGGATTTCTTATTGAGTACTGTTCTGAATTTTTCCTCTCCTGAATAACTCCTAATATCAATCAATACGTTTCTTTGCAAACTGAGATGACTATTTTTGTAGTCATAATCAACACATATATAATTTAAGTGGTAGCTTATTAGTTACCTGCAAATGTCAAAGTCCTTTATAATTATTTACTAATTAAAAATTAGCTATGTAAGCAGTTCCTGAAGTTTAAGCACTTGACCTCCGTATGACTCATACATTATTAATGATAACGACTGTAAACCCCATCCTACTCTCTCCCCACATTCCCATGACTGCCATGTGAAATATTTGAAGCTTTTAGAGAAACTGGCTACAGAAGTAGAGAAAGGAAAGAAACCATGAAAAACAAGAATAATTTAGGAGTTTTGACTTCAAAGTCATGTTAAAATACTCATACATTTGCCAGATTTACAAATTGTCAGAAACTGGTATTGGCTAGGGCTCTAATTAGTGGTCATTGATGATTTGTCAGTTGTTACCAGTTAGCTATTTGCTAGCTATTATTAATGATTAGTTAAAGTAGATGATAAATTCATGCAGTTTTGCCCAAATGGTCTTTCTTAGTACTTAGTTATTTGGAATCAAATGAATAGGTCTGTTTTACAGAATATATAATATTATATTTCAACAATTTCTTTTTAACCTTTCTATAGCTGTTTCTTTATTTTTATGGTATATTGTCAGATCTCTTAATTTTCTTATTTGAAAATTATTTGTGTCTATATGTGAATTTAGTTGAAAGACTGAACACATTACATATAAAATGCTTTTAGTGGTTTTAAAAATCACTTTATTAAAGAAATAGGCTGCTGAAAATAAAATCTAAAAATAGTATTTTTGCATACAGATAAATATATGGCATAATATATTCTTTGGGAAGCTCATTAGGAAGTGATACACAGCAATTTTTTCAATTAGTTTCCTTTTCCCTTCATGGAAACAAGAATTTCAAAGATGTGGACATTGTAAAATACATTGGTTTGTGGAGGAAAAGGGCCTTTATTGTTCTGACCTACAAAAATGAACTAGGTGGGTGGCTCTGTGGAATAACTTGTTTTTTTGTTCTTGTTCGCCCTTGTTCCTGTCTGTACCCCTTTCCTCTGCCATTCTCTCCCTCTCCCCTTTTGCTTATTTTTGAAGGAAGAAATTGAAATAAAAGTCTTGCTTTGGAGAAATTATAAGGCAAATGGAACAGACCTACTAACATTTTTTTTTATTATAGCTTTTTATTTACAAGATATATGCATAGGTAATTTTTTAGCATTGACAATTGCAAAACCTTTTGTTCCAACTTTTCCCCTCCTTCTCCCCACCCCTTCCCAGAGATGGCAGGTTGACCAATGTATGTTAAATATGTGAAAGTGCAAGTTAAATACAATATATGTATACATGTCCAAACAGTTATTTTGCTGTACAAAAAGAATCAGACTTTGAAATAGTGTACATTTAGCCTGTGAAGGAAATCAAAAAATGCAGGCAGACAAAAATAGAGGGGTTGGGAATTCTATGTAGTGGTTCATAGTCATCTCCCAGAGTTCTTTCTCTGGGTGTAGCTGGTTCAGTTCATTACTGCTCTTTTGGAACTGGTTTGGTTCATCTCATTGTTGAAGATGGACATATCCATCAGAATTGATCATCATATAGTATTATTGTTGAAGTATACAACCATTTCCTGGTCCTGCTTATTTCACTCAGCATCAGTTCATGTAAGTCTCCAGGCCTCTCTGTATTCATCCTGCTGATCATTTCTTACTGAAAAATAATATTCCATAATATTCATATACCACAATTTATTCAGCCATTCTCCAATTGATGGGCATCTATTCTATTTCCAGTTTCTGGCCACCACAAAGAGGGCTGCCACAAACATTCTTGCACATACAGGTCCCTTTCCCTTCTTTAAAATCTCTTTGGAATATAAGCCCAGTAGTAACACTGCTGTATCAAAGAGTATGCACAGTTTGATAACTTTTTGAGCATAGTTCCAAATTGCTCTTCAGAATGGCTGGATATATTCACAATTCCACCAACAATGAATCAGTGTCCCAGTTTTCCCACATTTCCTCCAACATTCTGCATTATCTTTCCCTGTCATTCTAGCCAATATGATAGATGTATAGTGGTATCTCAGAATTGTCTTAATTTGCATTTCTCTGATGAATAATGACTTGGCGCATCTTTTCATATGGCTAGAAATAGTTTCAATTTCTTCGTCTGAGAATTGTCTGTTCATATCCTTTGACTATCAATTGGAGAATGGCTTGTTTTCTTATAAATTAGAGTCAGTTCTCTATATATTTTGGAAATGAGGCCTTTATCAGAGGCTTTGACTATAAAAATGTTTTTCCTAGTTTATTGTTTCCCTTCTAATTTTGTCTGCATTAGTTTTGTTTGTACAAAAACTTTTCAATTTGATATAATCAAAATTTTCTATTTTGTGATCAGTAATGGTCTCTAGTTCTTCTTTTGTCATAAATTCCTTCCTCTTCTACAGGTCTGAGAGGTAAACTATCCTGTATTCTAATTTATTTATAATCTCATTTTGTATGGGTCATGAATCCATTTTGACCTTATCTTGGTGTGCAGTGTTAAGTGTGAGTCAATGCCATACCCTACTAACATTTTCTTGAAGGTATTGATAGCATTGATCCTTGGACCTATGAAACAAACCAGATACTGTATAAAGTTAGTTGAAGTCCCAGCCTTAGAAGTACAAGAACAACCTAATATACCATATAAATAAGGAAAAAAAATCAGACAGTAAAAATGGAGGTAACACAGAAATAGACTATTAAGGAGCTGGAACACATACCAAGGCTGCATATATTTCCATTTATGATTGGTGACCTTCATAAACTTGGAACTGTACTTCCATTGTTTGTTCATCATTTCTAATAATTCATAGACGTCTGTACAAGTAAACTGTGAAAGTGTGTGTGTTTTCTATGAAGGTGTTTTTGTGTCAATACAGTTTATTATTTGAATTATATTAATTATATGCTATATTAGTAGGATAGGGCCTAATTTTGATTAATTTCAATCTATTTTAGGCTTCTTACAAATCTTTTATCCCCAAGGGAGTGACGGATTTCATTTTTATGCAAGTCATTTCACCTCTTCGACAGCTAAATACTCCTATCTTACTGAATTCCTTCTTAAATAAAGAGAAATGATTAAATAAAATTGACATGGCAGTCTTACATAATACAAATATAATTCTACTCTGTTCACTTAATTTGATATAAGTTCATATAGTTCTCCCCACATTTCTTTGAATTTATTATATTTCTTATTTTTACAGCACAATAACTAGCATTCCATTATATTGATAAACCAGTTTGTTTAGCCATTTCCCTCCTTCCCTCCTCCCACCCTCCAAGTCCATGGCACTCCCATTATTTCTAATTTTGTTTTTGGTGCTGCTATGAATATTTTGGTACGCATGGTACCATTTTCCCTCTGTCTTTTACTTCTTTGGGATACATACACAAAAGTGGAATCTCTGGGTCAAAACAAATAGATTCAGTCCTTTCTTGAATAATTTAAAATTATTTTTCTGGAATTGCTGGCCTAATTCACAATTTCATCAATTATATCTTGTGGTGCCTGTCTTCTCATAATCCTTCCAGTATTATTTACATATTTTATCATGCTTGTAAATTTCCTATGTATTAAGAGATATAAAATGTGATTACTAATTGTTAACAGTTAAGCATTTTTATTCTGCAACAAAAGCCTTGAAGTAATATCTATGGGTCAGAGGTTTGGCATAATAGTCATTTTTTTTTAACATAGTTACACATTACTTTCCAGAATGATTGGATTAAATCAGAGCTTTCTCAAATATCAATCTGACCAAATCCCTCCAACATTGACAATTTCCATCTTTTGATGTCTGCCAGTTTACTGATTGTGAGATGAACCTCAGAGTTGCTTTGAATTAGATTTCTCTTATTACAGTGATTTGGAGCAATATTTCATGTAGTTTATGCTATTCTTCTTTTGGGAAATGTTTATTCCTCTGCTAAGACTACTTCCTGTCACACATCTCCCTCCCTCCTTCCCCTCCCCCTCTGTGTTTCTCTGTACTTTGCATCTAGTTTCATTGAAATTCTGGTCTACAAATGAGCATATGTGTTGTTATATAAGATTTCAAAGAAAAAAAAAAGTAGAAGTAAAGTAGGGATTAGTATTTATGAGTGGATGAATAACCAAATTCCAATAGTTGTGCTCAATATAGATGGTTCTTTATTTTTATATAATAGCTGTTCATTTATCTCTGACACTCAGAATGTTGTATATATGTGATCCTATTTGATTCTTACAGTAACCCAGAGATGTAAGAATATGGATTCTTTTGCCATAAAGTAGACTTGTGGCTTGCTGGATGTCTTATATGGTTCTAGGTCTTCTTGCTTTGCCACAGACCAGCCTTTTATGTTTGATTTCTATTTTATCTTTGTCTACTTTGGGCATTTAACAAGGATTTTCTCAAAGTGGTCTTTGGCTGTGGAGTGGGCTCTAAAGCATTATGAGAGGGGGTGTAGATTTAAAGAGATTTGACAGGAAGTAGGATAGCAGTATAGACCCCTTTGCTGCAGGTAGTAGTAAGGTTTGATGGACAGAACACTGGGCTTATTTACTGGATTTGTGTCATTATTAGCCAAATTAACTGAATGTCCCAGGGATGGTATTTCATTTTAAAAAATGCAGTGCTGTGAGAAGCAATTTAAACTATGAGAACTATAAGAGATCCTATTTATATTATCTATAGTGACTATGTTGACTTATATTTTACTAAAATTTTTTAGGTTATGTAACTTGCTGCTGATGTGGTAATTAACGCCTTTATACTGAGGCCTCACTAGTAGAACAGAATTATATTTTCAGATTGAAATATAGAGGGTTAGATTTGTGTAATTCATTCATTGGCTCTGCTATAATGTATCTTCTTGCTATCTAGATTGAAATAGGACATTTATTTAAATATTGACTCTTTCAAAATCACCTGAAAAGTATTTTATAAAAATCATTTTAATGATATTTGTATAGATTACAGAGGCTACCTTTAGGTGCACAAAAGCCTTACTTTTTTGGTTATCTTTAATAGTTGTGGTTTTCTGTCTTGTCATTTTTGGTTATTTTTGAAACTCAAAGAATTTTTATTATTTTATCAAAGTTCACATTCTTTTGATAGCTTAATAAATTTCAAAGCAAAGTACTTAGGCTTCTCTTTTTTATACAGTAATGACATTTTATAGTGTTTCACAGTTAACAGACTTATTGTACCTTATTTTCATGTCTTATTAAATATTTTTGAAGTTATTAAATATTTGATAGACTATAAGCTCTTTGAGGTAGGGACTTTCTTTTTTGTTACTATCTGAAATGCTTAGCACATTGCCTGGCACATTGTATAGGTCCTAACAATGCTTGGTGATTAATTTTCAAAACAATCATGTTAAGTAGGCAGTTTCATATGCTGTGGGTTATTTAATTTTTTTTGTTAATTTTTTTTCCTTCTAGATGATGATCAAGCTCAGAGAGTAGTTAAGAACTTTCCAAATTGTAAAGGTAGTACAGATGGAATGGGGTTTGTCCCTGGGTCTTCTGATTTCAAACCCAGGACTCGTTTTGCAATACTATAGATCCTGAAAATTTTGTTTTACATTCATTTTCTCTAGTTAGTTTCCTTTTCTAGCTTTCTTTAGACATTTTGTTTCTATTCACAGATTTGGCAAGCAAATTGACACATTTTTAATAATATAATGTATCTTGATGCCACTAAATTCTATATCTCATAGAATTGTCTCATGCAGAACTATGACTTTATAATTTTGCTATTGATATTGATCTTTATTTTTCTTCCTATAAAGCAATCCACATGTAAAAGACATTGAGAACTCATGATTAGGACATTGTTCCTAAAGGACAAAATATACTTTTTTGTAAAGAATTTAGAGCCCTTCACAATTTTATTAATCTATTTTCTTGGCCTTTCTTCATTTTTAATCTTCCATTATGATATCATAATGGATCCTCTCTTGAGATATTCTTTAGGTCAGTATCTATTGAAAAGTATAACTCACAAATTTTAACAATTTGTTTACTTTTGCCAGCCAGAGAAAATTTTTCTAAGTAAGACATACAATCAATAGCATAAATAAAATAATAAGAAATGATCCTTCCATGCATATGTAGAATGTCTCTTCATACAGGTTTATCACATTTCTTGTTAAATGGAAGGAGAACCAGTAGCTTTAGACAATATTCATGGAAATATTCATATGTAGGGACTTCTATGGCTAGGATATCTTACACTCTTTACATACCCTCTGAATATGTAGTGATGATTTCTACTACCATCTGCTGAACCCTTAGCCCTTTAGTCCCTTCAGGGCACCTGTTACTCTTTCTGCTAATCAATTAGCAAATACTTATTAAGTATCTACTTTGTGATACTAATATTAGTTGTTGGTGCTTTAAGCACAAAAAATTAAACAATCTCTATCTTCTAAGTAGGAAGACAAGATGTATGTGTAAGTGTACACACAATTCACACCAGAGAAAAGGATGACTTTGATCTTTGAGGAATGATGAAGAAAATCTGAGCTGCTTCTGTGCCAGATGAGACTTGCTCCAGTATGGAGCCAGCAGAGGGATGGGGCACCAAGGTTCTCAGAATGTTCTGCTTACTAAGTATTGCATTTTGTGGTCTAATCACACAATTAAACCTCCATTGTTTTATGTTTACTATTTCATTAAACTTTATATTACTAATATAAGTAAAGGGTATCCTAGAGCTACTGGGGAAATATTTACTTGCTGTAGGTGTTTTACAAGTTCCCAAAGATGGATGTATTTTTATATTATCTTAGAAACCATAAGTATGGAGTAGAAATTAACTTCTGGATGGTTAATTTTCTCTTTTATATAGTCATAGACTGGGAAGGATGAAATAATAGTGATTTTTCTCAGTAATCCTTTTGTCATCTATATAACATAGTACTTCTCTTCATCTAAGAGGGGAGGCAGAATCAGATAGGAAGAATACTTGCAAATGTGAAAAAATATTTGCAAGTGTATGATGTGTCTGAATAAAAATTGAAAGCTCAATTTGCTCAAAATGAAAAAATGTTTTGTGCATAAATATTAAGTATTCTAGAAGTGCAAGAGAGATAACAGGTTTCTGAGTATTTTGTAGCATTGTTAATATTGGAAATATCTGTTGGTCTTGGAGCTTTATGTTCCTTGCTATATCACTTTTTTTTCCAGGATTCACCTTTCATTCTCTTGTAATTTTTTCAGGGACATCATTGCATATCTTAACTTTGTTCATGCAGTTTGATCATCTGATATCAGTTATTAGGACAAATATAAGTTCATATAATGAAACAATTATTTAAGTTATTTAAGCTTCTTGTTAATAACTAACTTTAGAGTTTGTTGGATTTATCTGAATAATTTGGTACTTAGTATATGTCTTAGTGTCTTATATGGAAAATATGTGAGCCTTAGGAGATTAAAATGTCACAAATTCTGATTCTTTCATTTCCCTAACTTGATAATTTTTACTGCTGAACTTGGTTAACTGTCTTTAAAAGTCAGTTAACTTTCTGTTGGTCTTTTGGCCTAAAATAACAATAGTACTTCAAGTTCTTTATAGTGGAATTTCTATAGTGATGTATAGTAGAAGTCTTATTGCTTTATTTAACTAGCTGAAAAAAGCTTAGGGAGTAAAGCTCCCCCTAGTGCTTACTGGATAAAATGTGTATTTCTCTCCCTCTCTCCCTTACTTCTCCCCTTTGCCTTTTTTTCTCTCTCCCCTCCCCCCTTTCTGTCTCTGTTTTTCATTCTCTCTCTGTCTTACACACACACAGTTCAACTTGTCATAGTCTCCCACATAGTGTCATGGCTTTCATGTTTAGAAAACGTAATATTAACTTCAGTAATCTTTGGTTGTAAAGAATTGTTTTTCTTTTTGGCAAATGATTTTCTCTTTTGGTATCTTTGGGATTCAAGGAGCTCTTTTCATTTCTTTTTTTTTTAAATGGCAACTATTTAAAAATTATGCCTAAAAATCCTTTTTAAAAGTCCTATTCTTGCATAGAGATGATCCTGAAGAGGTTATTCCAGAAGATTAAAAGAGCAGGAGAGTCCTACTGAGATGGAATGGGGTCTTAGGGGTATGTTGTTGTTTAAGGATCGGCAAGCTGACTTTGGAGAAGTGCATTTATCACCTGGTTGGCTTCACACTGGTGAATTTTTTTTTAGCCACAGTGACTCTTAAACCATCTACTGAATTATAAAAGCGTTGGTATATGCCTCAGTAGAGAATGTCCATTCTGATGAAATTCCAGATCCTTGAATTGTTGAATGAACCATGTAAATTTTTAAAAATCTTTCTTCTTTGTAGAGTAAATTTTAAAAGGTTGTTAGGACTCAATATTTTAATTTTTTAAAACCTTAGTAATATAAAGTTTTGTTATTTGATTATTTCTACAGTGTCCTTCATAGTCACAGAAAAATGAAGAAGTTACCCTTGCTCCACTTAGGCTAGAATTACATATCTTAAGTTTCTCTAGTGGTTTTTGGCATCAGAGTACTGATTTCTAAGATATTGAATTACTCTTGATGTACAGTAATTGAGTTTGCCTATTTTTAATCTTCAGTATTTACCATAGTCATATACACAAAGAGCATATGATTATGTGAGAATCAAAATGCACATGTCTTCTTTGTATTCACTTAGCACATATTTATCTTCTTGAGTTCCATCTCAGTGAAAAATGACAGTAAGTCTGATAACATGGAACAAGATATTTCTCATGGAGTGGTATGATATGGCAAGAATGGATAAAAGCTTGAATATAGAATAATGTTCTTGATAATCTTGCAAATTGACTTAGACAGAATGAAATTAGTTAAGAGGTGCAAAAGAATTGTAATAAGAAATCCTTTGTTTTGAACTAGTTATAACTTGAAATGCTCATTGTTAGTCTTTAGCTGTCTCTTAAAGGGGAACTTTTAATAGTTTAAAAAAAACCTTAAAAATGTTTTAATTATGGTAGAAATTGAAGTCTTCACATTGTAAGAATTGATACTATTCAAGTCCTGATTTATTTAATTCTTTTCAAAAGGCTTCTGTTCCTTGAAACAGTGATATTCAATTTATGGGTACAATGTATTACTTTACTATTAAATGGTGTATTTCAGGGGTTCTGTTCATAGGCAGAAGATCTAAACAGCTATAAGTGGTTAAGGAGTACTCAGAAGATATAGCTAGAAGAGAAAAGAGAATAGGACGTTATTCTATTTACCTGTTCTCTAAGATGGTAATTGGTTTCATAGTCCCTTTCTCTTAGTAATTCAAATACACGTTGTAAATGGTTTTCCTTTAGGACAGATCTGTTCATATTCTCTCCTTCTATGCCTCTTTTCTCACAATAAATCCCAGTGGCTCCCTATTGCTTTTATTATGTAATTGGGGTCTCATCCTACCTTTCCAGTTTGTATGATTGTATAACAATAATATTGTATAACACTACATTATCCTCCTCCACCTGCCAGTCATTCAGATGGGTCACTAAACAAGTATTTATGTAAGCCTTTAATATGTGTAATGCACCTGGCACTGTGCTAGGTGCAATCCAGATTCACAATTAGTCTTACAGTGTAGTAAGGAAGGCAATTAGTACATAGCTAAGTATATACAGATAAAGATTTAGTGAAGAAAAAAGAACAAATAAAAGTAGTTAAATACAAGGTAGTTTGGGAGAATGGGCAGTTATAATTGGTAGATTAGGTAGTTTCATCTAGCATCTTAAAAGTCATATAATCAAACTTGTCTTCTTTTTATCGTTCCTTGAATAGGACATACTATATTCTTTCTTACTGTTGTTAAATAGTTGTCTTTTGTGACTGAAATGTATTCTCTTCCTACATCCTTTTGAAATTTCTATTTTTCTTCAAAATTCAGTTCGAATGCTGTCTTTTCCACATGAAACCATTCCTCATCTCCCTTTGTTCCTACATAGAAGACATAAAAAACTATAGATATAAAAGATATAACACTAATTTCTAATATTTAATTTGGAACATTTTGATGAGCACCGTTTTCTTAAACATAAAAAGATCAATTCATTCATTTTAAATGACAAAAAGCCTAAGACCTTACACAGCTTTAACTCCCTTAAAGTTACCTTGTTTCTTTTATCTGCTCTTTAGTCAAGAGGTAAAATAGGCACTAGGAGTGGTAAATAGAAATAGATTTGGGAAAGCAATAGATTGTAAAAAGAATATTATGTAACAGTTCACCAATATTATGTAAAAGCAGCCATGGCAAGACAGCCATCATAGGTTATAAAGTTTTGCTATTTATTAGGTGAATAGCACACAGGAGTTAACAAGGAAAGGAGTTTTAATAATGAACAAAATGAAAGACAAGTTCCTTAGTAGAACTCACAATTAACCAAAAAGAAGAAGCCATTAAAGGGAAGATCCTATAAGGTGGGTGAGAGAGTACTTCATAGCAGGCTTAGTCCTGAAAAGGAGTTAACAAAGATCTGCACCATGAGTGAACCCTTTATAGGGGAAGCAATATCATACTTTTGAAAGTCTCAGGGTTAGAGGAGGGGAAATAAAGGAATGAACAAGGATACATACATATTGGGATGTTGAAATTGTTTTAAAAAATTAAGGCTTAATCAAACAGTTTGAAAAGTTCGAAAAAGATTTAGAGATGCAAAATAGAAAGCTTCAAGAGTGGTTGATCTGATTAAAGAATTTTGGCCTTACATTATTGGAACAATAGAGAACAGTAGAGAATGAGAAGAGTTTTGACTAAATAAGATATGCTGGGAAAATTTTCCTGATTTTGATTCTCATTTTAACAATTCCTGAAAATGAACTATTTGAGGGTTTACATAATTTTATATAAAACTATATATATGCACACTGACTTTCATGTTAGAATATAAGCTACTTGAAGGCAGGAGAACATTTTATCTTTCTTCTATCAAAGAACCTGAATTTGAATCCTGGTTATGTCACTGTGAATCCAAATGTCTTGAGCCTCTTAAATCATTCTGAGCTTACTTTGTAGCTTCTTTCTTTGTAACCTTTGGAAGTTACTATTTTTTTTTTTTTAAGGAAATGCATATTGACCTTACTGTCAGCCGAAGCAAAATCCATTTAGGAAAGGAAAACTCATTAAAAATGTAAAATATTTCCTTCTGAAGCCAGGTATAAAAATTGTTATCTCTTTTGCTTCTGGTGCTCCATTTTTATGGATAGTTAGCCTGTTCATCTTAATTCCTTCTCCAGATGTTTACTGAAATATAGTCAAATTACAGGGAACACTGGGAAAATAATTATCGTCTAGATATTTCTTTAAACTATGACTAATACTGTGGTATCTACCTAATTAATAAGTGTCAAACTCTTATTCTCAGTTAATTTTAAACAGCAAAGAGAGGTCATTGAAATCAGAGCATTCCTTTTGAAAGAAATCAGAGGCTTTCTTTGACTTTCAAATCCCAAACAATTCATGTATTTCCTGTATTCAGGGTCAGGAAATGCTTGACTTTGTAAGCAGTAACGGTTACTACTAGGAGAGATCTTTTAACTGGCAACAGTACATTAACATAAACTTTGAGAAATATTGCTCATTAAGAGAGAAAGCTTCCTGGTAAATGTGGCAAAAGATTCTTACTAAGGATATATTCACTTATCAAATTTAGTGTTCCTTGGGAATGGCTCCCCTCTTCAGCTGGATTCCTGATGAAAAGGTAGCTTTTAATGTAATTAGTATTTTTTTTTCTTGAATTTTCTTTTGCATGATAAACTAATCTCAGGTCACAAGTCAGTCTTAGATTTAGAATTTTATTCTTAAAATTAAAAGGATTAATGTGCTTAACACTACCAGGTTTTTTTTGGTACTTGCTCATTTAATTATTACTAATTAAATAATTACTAATTAAATAAAATTGATAGCACAGTGCTCTAACATAACAGTTCTTATGGGAAGAAATGGCTTTTGATATCTGTGATTGTTTATTTAGATAAGCTGAATCCCTTAGTAAAGGTATTGAGGCAATAACAAGAAAATACTAACCCCAAAAGCTTACTCCTCTGCTTCTTGGCAATATTGTGATGTTCCTCAATAGTGTGAGAGTCCTGAAAGTTAAAGCTGTTTAAGGCATATTCTTTTTGTCATTTTAATATGCATGAATTTTTTTGGTCTTTCTATGTTTGAGAAAATGGATGTTTATCAAAATGTTTTAGATTAAATATTAGAAATCATATTTTACACTTTCTATGTGGACTATTCCTTTTAAAATTCTCTGTAATGATTTGCCGTTCCTATCTTTGTAGCGTTCAGAACTTACAAATATGCTAGTTTGTTTGAAAATTTTTTTACTGTTATTTAAAATATAAAACGTCTCCCATTAACATTTAACATAGGTAAAAGCCATCTTTTAACATTCTAACTGGCTCACAATTGTACTTTGAATTTTGATAGTAGTTTTTTGTAGGTGGTTCAATATATTATGTTGGTTCTAAATTATCTTTTGTGAATTAACTGTATTCTTATACTAAGAAAACAAAAAAAATTATGCCTTAATAGTCAATACCAAATGCCACATTAAATGGGTTTGTGTGTTTGTTTGTTTTGTTAAGGTAATTGCCTGGAGAATTTCAGAGCTAGTAAATACTTTAAAAGTTATTTAGTGAAAAGAAACAGATTGGATTTAAGTGATTTGCCCAGTGACAGAGCTGGTCAAAATTATCTTTCAGTTATTTTTACATAGAAAACCCATTGTTACCTTTAAGTAATCATGTAAAAAATTGAACTTATGATGAGAACTTTAGAAGGCAAGTGACTTAGCTCATATTCAGTCCCTTAATTTCCCTGTTTCTGTGACATGGGATGCCACATAAATAGACCATGATAAACCATGCTATTCTTTTTTACTTTCCATTCTCTTTAAAGCACCCTCCTCCCACCCCCAACCAAATGAGTGTCCCTGTCAATCTATCCTTCTAATCTGATGCTGTACCTAAAATCACATTGTCTGTGTAGGAGAATATAAAAGTTGAAAATCCCATAAAAGAGAGTCCCAAATTTTATACCCAAAATACATGAATTAAAGCATTTCCCCCCAATTTCTAGAATTGTATTTGTAAGTTGAGGAGCACCTAGTTTACTGAACTAGATGACTAATATTTGATAAAGTGATTTGTGATCAAGAAGAATTATTTTTAAAAAACTTTTATATTAGTTTTTTTGGGTTTGTATTATTACTTTTATTTCTAAAAATGCTCTTCTCTAACTTCTCATCCAGGGAGCTATTCCCTGTTACAAAGAATGAATGAATTAATGAAAAAGTCATATATAAAATACTTACTATGTACTGCACACTGGGTATGCACATATAAAGACAGACCTTAACAAATACTAAATAAAATGTATATTTCCACATGAATAATAGAAGAGAATAAAGGAGATTTTAATAAAGCTGAAAATCTCTATTACATAGCGTTATCTTTTCTTTTTCAACATAAACCGTTCAAGGATGATCTGCTCATCCAAAAATCTTTTTGACTTTCCTTTTGTTCAAAGAGCTTACTTTATGACAAGGAAGACAAGTTACAAAAAAGACCAGGGAGAGAGAGAGAGAGATTGAGAGAGAGAGAGAGAGAGAGACGGGAGAGGGAGAGAGAGAGATAGAGGGAGGGGGACAGAGACAGACAAATGAGAGTGAATATGAGAAATTTAGCAAAACCAAACCAAGTATGGCATGTGCAGTATTTTCTGATCGTTGCAATTTATAACATGGTGTATGTTGGTTTTGCTGATTTTATTTACCTAAGTTCATATTAGTCTTTTCAATATTGTTTATTCATAGTTTCTTATAGTTAAGTACAGAGTAATTCATTACTTTTATGTATGTCATTTTTTAAAATAGTTTTTATTTACCAGATATATGCATGGGTAATTTTACAGCATTGACAATTGCCAAACCTTTTGTTCTAATTTTCCCCCTCCTTCCCCCCCCCCCATGGCAGGTTGACCAATACATGTTAAATATGTTAAAATATAAATTAAATACAATATATGTATACATGTCCAAACAATTGTTTTGCTGTACAAAAAGAATCGGGCTTTGAAATAGTGTACAATCAGCTTGTGAAGGAAGTTCAAAATTCGGCGGCCAAAAATAGAGAGAGTGGGAATTCTATGTAGTGGTTTATAGTCAACTCCCAGAGTTCTTTCTCTGGGTGTAGCTGGTTCAGTTCATTACTGCTCTATTGGAACTGATTTGGTTCATTTCATTGTTGAAGATGGACATATCCATCAAAATTGATCATCATATAGTATTGCTGTTGAAATGTATAATGATCTCCTGGTTCTGCTCATTTCACTAAGCATCAGTTCATGTAAGTCTCTCCAGGCCTTTCTGAAATCATCCTGCTGGTCATTTCTTACAGAACAATAATATTCCATAATATTGATATACCACAATTTATTCAGCCATTCTCCAATTGATGGGCATCCACTTAGTTTCCAGTTTCTGGCCACTACAAAGAGGGCTGCCACAAACATTCTTGCACTATGTATGTCATTTTTATTAACCTCCCAGTTAATAGATATTTGTTTAATTTCCATTTTTGTTTTTGCTATGAAAAAAAGTTCTGCTACAAATATTTTGGGGTATATGAAGGTTTGTTTGTTCTCTCTATTTTTTTTAGTATGTATCTGTCAATGAAATATCTGGGTAAAAGAATATGGTCATTTTATTAATTTTTAAACATAATTTCAACTTGCTTCTTACAGTGGTTGGATCAAGTTATTCTCCACTAATAGTGTTTTAGCATGGCTGTCTTTAAAAAACCTCTTTGACATTGACTATTCCAGTATTTTCTTATCTTTGCTGATTAGCAGAAATGTGAGGTGAAACTTCAAGGTTATTTTGATTTGCATTTTTCTTTACTATAAAGTTTACAGCATGCAACTTTTTGGAGAAATTTTTTTCATATCCTGTGACTTTCCATTGGGAAATGGCTCTTATTCTTATTTATTTCTGTTAATTCCCTAAAA
Organism: Sminthopsis crassicaudata; assembly: GCF_048593235.1. Classification (NCBI taxonomy): domain Eukaryota; kingdom Metazoa; phylum Chordata; class Mammalia; order Dasyuromorphia; family Dasyuridae; genus Sminthopsis; species Sminthopsis crassicaudata. Next base: position 119,080,850 of record NC_133619.1, on the reverse strand, counting down.
AGCTTAGATATTAACCCCTCAGCAGAGATACTTGATGAAAAGAAATCATTGCATTTTAAAACTCTTGGTGCTTTTGCCAGCCAGCACCATTATTTGAGAATCTGTGAAGTTCATTCTTAGTGACTTGAGAACCAGTAGTACTGAATTGATAAGGATACTTGGTAATCTGTTGACTGTAACACCTGACTTCTTTCATAAGCTGTGTCATGTGTAGAGTTCCTTATCTCAAAGACATTACATAGTCTTTCCATTACTCTTCAAAAGGAAATGATGGATATGAATGTATTACTTTGTGGCTAATACCTGGTTTTATCTAATATTAGTTAAAATAGAATTCTTAAGTTTAAGGACATTAAACATTCTTGGTTATTCATAATAAATAATTTTGTAGAAGGGAAAAGAACTGGTTTGAAGAAATACCATAGATACCTAAAATCTAACAATCAGGTTTCTATTTTAGCTTAGAGATTCACTATATTAATTAATTAATAAACAATTAAGTACTACTATGTGCCAGACACTGGGCTTAGCAAAAAAGAAGTAAAAAAGACAATCCCTGCCCATAAGGAGCTTATAGTCTAATGGAGGTGACAACATAATAAATATGACCTTTCAAAAGCATTTTCTGGGCTTTGGTTCAGCCTCTAACTAGTTTTTATATTCATCACTGGGAAGTTTAGAGGACTATAATTACTTTTTTGGGGAAACTCATAACATCTTTAAAAGCAATATTATAAGAATAATGAATTTAGATATAAGAAAGGGACCTTAGAAACCCTCTCTTTTATTTTATAGAGGAAGAAACTGAATCACAGAAAGGTTAGGGGGTGCTGGCCTAGGATCACATAGGCAGTATCTCAAGTTGGATTTGAACACATCTTTCTGATTCGGAATCCAGTTTTGTACCTATTGAATGTCAGCTCCATAGAAATTTTACGATTGTCTGTTATAGCAACATAGATATAACTTTCATTTTTATGAATCCATAAGAATGATATCCATGTAATAATTTGGATTTTACCTGAATAAAATTTAACATATCAATCACTTAATTATTTCACTTTTCCGATTTATTTAGGTTAGCCTTTGATTATTTTATAATTTATCTGTCATTTAGATATTCTATATATTAATTATAGGTGAAATAAAAATAGTTTCCAACTTTCCAACTGAAATGAGGTTTTTGCTTTTGTTTTTTTTCCCCCTGCAGGTTCCTGATGTTATTAGTAGTATAAGGCAAGTATCTAAAGCAGCTCTGAAAGAAGATGCCAAACCTAATAAAGATAATGAGGATGCCTTTTACAATTCTCAGAAATTTGAAGTGCTTTATTGTGGAAAGGTAACTGTGACCCATAAGAAGGCCCCATCAACCCTCATTGATGACTGTATTGAAAAATTCAGCCTACATGAACGTCAGCGTCTCCGGCTCCTGAGTGAGCAGCGGAATAATTCTGATTCCAGCAATGACCTTATGGTCTTTGAGTCAGAAGTACCCATTTCACCAGTAGATGGCCAATTTGAGGAACTTGATGAGACAACTTCTCCTGCCTCTGGCCTAACCATGGTGGTGGGGCAGACAAGTTTGCCTGGCTCTCGAATTGTCTTCCCTGAAAGGATTTTGGAAGATTCCGGTTTTGATGAACAGCAAGAATTTCGGTCTCGATGCAGTAGTGTGACTGCAGTGTCACAGAAGAAAGTGCATGATGGTGCCCTAAAAGTACAGCCACGAAGAAGACACGCGAGTGCCCCGAGTCATGTTCAGCCCTCTGACTCAGAGAAGAATAGAACGATGCTGTTCCAGGTACTTGCTGGGCGTTCTGTGAGAGCTTTGTTCTGCAGATTGGGACAGCTAATATTGCAGCATGAAGGCAGGCAGGGCCCAAGTGGAATTTAATTCAGACCAGGAAGAGTAGAGATAAGGCAGAAAACAAAGGAAAAGAGAAAAAAAGTGCCCCAGGTTTGGAGTTAGAGAGGATCTGCTTTTGAGCCAGAGTTTGGGTCAAAGCCCCTCTTGGGACTTTAATGTTGGACTAGATGATTTTTTAGATTTGAGGAAATTGGGAAGGGAGGACATGGGATATAAGAAAGAGACAAATATGAAAAGAGTACACTAAAAACAGCAAAGTGGAATTAATTTAAAGGGAAAAAGGTAACATGTGGCTTTCTGTCTTTTCTACCAATAAACTGCATGATATCTATCCACAGATGAATATTGTTAACCTAGATCTGCAAATAAGTCACCTGAAGGGATTTGGTGTGTGGAGTAGCATATTTAAGGGAAACAAGGATGGGATAAGTAAAGAAAATTTCCTACTGAAAAAAAAAGAAAGTCTAGATAATCATCAGAGTTTTCAGAAGAGATAGATGCATAGGAGATATCTGTATCTCTCTCTCTCTATTTATCTATCTATCTATCTATCTATATGCACACATGTATATATATGATATCTTCATGTACATAATAAATATATGTAGAGAGAGAGAGAGAGATTCAGGTAATCAAGAAAGAATTCTGAAGAAACAGATGATTCAATCATTGAATATTTGTCATCAGAAGAATTCGGGAGGAAAAGTATACTGCAGGCATTAGAGATAGTATCTTTTCTACTATTCCACTCAACTCTCACTCCATCCCTTACCAAAAATAAAGCAACTTAACGGTTATAAAATAAAGAGATCCTGAAGTTCCTTATGTGTAGGACCTGAGGGGTCATGTAGTTAACTCCCAGCACTTTAGGAATAGTTCTCAATTATCAACATACACATGAGAACATTTGTTTAATTTTAAGGATCTTTATTGAGGAAATGTCAGATTTTTCTTTAGTGACTCATTCATGTGTTTTAACAATCATTTCAATCAGCATACATGGGTCAGTTTTCATAAGGATGATGATACCAAGGGAACATATAAATTATATTTGTCTTGACAGCTTTTTTTAATTAATAGCTTTTTATTTTCAAAATATATGCTAAGATAGTTTTCAACATTCATTCTTGTAGAACCTTGTATTCAAAATTTTCCTTCCTCTCTTTGCCTTACCTCCTCCCCTAGACAGCAAGTAATCCAATATAAAACATATAACTTTTAATAAGATTTAATAAGATGTTTTTCCCTTTAGGATCAGTCTAGATATGCATTATAAATTCTTAAATTAACTATATTATTGTCAGAAAACTTGATACTAACAGCTTTTTTCAATTCAGATTTAAAACAGATCTGCTGTGAACTCATTGTCTCACAAGAAGCTAACATTGTTAAATTTATAATTTTTTTCAGAAGTAGGGAAATTTTTTTGGAGAACTGTAATTTCATTGCTAAAAGATGGATTGGTAATGGTTGGTACATTCGGGACAGGCCAATCCAGTATATATCCATAATTGATTTTTTTTGATAATGTAAAATTTTAAGTACTTATGTATTAAAAATAATTTGTATGTCTTTATTTTTAAGGTTGGGAGATTTGAAATTAATCTAATCAGCCCAGATTCCAAGTCAGTTGTTCTAGAAAAGAATTTTAAAGATATATCTTCTTGTTCTCAGGTATGTATTATAGGAAATGTTAATATTTAAACAAATAGTCCATGTAATGAATGCATGTAAATAGACCTGAAAATAACCAGATCCAAAAAAGCTAGGTTTTAGTTTCATATACTTTAGGCTGTTTTAAGTGTGTGTGTAAATATATATATATATATATATATATATATATATATGTAAATTATATATAATCATTTAATTATGTTTACATTATATATGATGTATATTATGATATATAATAATATAATACAATATATGCTATAATATATAACATGCAAGTATATTTGTATTATTTCATATATAATAAATTTTATATATATGGTAACCTTATATTATCACCTGTCTACCTTATCCCACCCTCCTCCCTAAATAAATAACATTTCTCAGAATCTTAAGTAGTGAGGACTATGGGTATGATGTGGTCATGCTTATTCTTTTGAACTGAAACTGATAGAAAAAAAAGAAAAGTAGTATTCTTAACTAATTCTCTCATAATTCCCATTCTTTTACTACCTCCTGTAAACATTTCCCTCTTCATGCCTACCATTCAATCACTAAAAAACAAAAAATCTGACTTATTCAAATATATTAGTTGTTGATTTTACTTTTCTTTTTAATTTGAAACTATTTTAAACAAAGCATGTCGATACTTCTCAGTAAGTGGCTCCATCTGGACAAATATTGTCATGTCTGTTTCATTTTCCTTGTCTGATTGAATGGCTTGCTTTTAAGTTCTTTCACTCAGCCCTCTTTTCTAGCTACCTTTAGGCTCCATCTGGTTGAAGACAGCAAGCAGCCTTTAGGAAGAGAATGTGAGGATCCTTTTTGAAAGAGAAGGACTGCTTTCTTACTTTCAGGAAAGAAGGCTACTTTCTTTACTGAAAACATCATGTCAGTGTTTCAAGTCCTACTGAGCTAATGAGGTTCTCTGAATTTGGAAGTTGTGTGTGTGTTTTTCTCTCCACTCATTATGGAAGTTGTGTGTGTGTTTTTCTCTCCACTCATTATGGGGCTAATGAAAGATTTTCTTTTAGTCACTAATGAAGTGTGTCAGATTCAGATTACTTTCACTTGGTGGTTCTTTGACCTAACTCTCAGTTGTGGAATTGCCTCTGGCCCTGGCATCAGTTCCAGCAGCTTTTGGGCTAACTTTAGCATTTTAGGAATCACAATAGGTATTTGTAGGTTGAGTTTAAGCCCATCCCTATTTTCATGCTAGTCACCACACACACGGTTTCAAAATAGAGAGCCCTTATAGCCAGTTGCTGCATGGCTGAAAGTCCTGGCTGACTGGAGGAGACTGGAATCCAAGCTTAATTTGAGGAAATGTGGTGATTGGATTGTAGATGTATAGGAACTGTGGTAAGCAAATGAATGAAAAAGGCTGTACAGTTACTGGGGAAAGGAAGTTTCATGTCACTCTGCAATTGTTGGGTAGTCCCTAGAATGTTTGTGATATATTTACACCAACAGTGCATTTTAAAGATAACTGAGCAGGCAGTGGGAAGTAGTGCAGAGATGGCAGACACCCGAGCCAGCCACTTTGTAGTCTTCAACACCTCCTGAGTATGATACAATCTAAAACAGATGAAAATGTACTTGGAAAACACTTAACAGAGTAAATAAAAATACAGTAAAAAAACCCCCAAAAAACAAAGAGAATGTTAGTAGGAAGTTTTCTGAGTCAGTATGTGGCCTAGAAAGATTCTAATATACAGTTTCGTGGTCCCTGTTTCTGTTTAATTTGATAACGCTGGTGTAGTAGATATTGTAAACTCAGAGACAAGAAAACAGGGTCATTTCCTGCCTTGGAAACTGTATAATCCTGAGCAAGATACATATCTCTCCAAACTTCATTTTCCTTATCTGTAAAATGGACTTACTGGGTTAAAGTATTAGACTTAGGTAGGAAGACCTGCATTTGAATACTGCTTTCAGATTCTTACTAGCTGAGTGGGCAAGTCAGTGATTCTCAGTCTCAGTTTTTTCAACTGTAACATGCTTAAAGTTATAGTATCTATTTCAAACTGTTGTGAAAATTAAATGAGATAACATATTAAATTGCTATATAAATACTAGTTGTGATGATGTCTCTGAGGTTTCTTCTAACTCTAAATCTGGAGCCTGTGAAGTTCTTCTATATAAAAAAAAAGAACTACTTTATGTTAACTCTAGACTTAACTAATTATATTTGTATAGTATTCGAATAATTTTCATCCGTGTTCAATATGCCATTTAATGACAATAGAGAAAAAACTCAGTAATAAGAAGTGAAATATCTATAATGTATCACATGGTTTGGTGGCTTGATGCCATTGATACTTCTTTTCCTGAAGTCTTTAATCAAAGCATTTGTTAAAAAATAAATAAATAAATAAATAAAAATAACATTTGCTACAAAGCGCTTGGGTGATCTCAGACTTGATTTCATTAGATACCAAAGTCATTTTATGAGGGCTTTTAAAATTTTATTTTATATCATTATACCCATTTTTCCTGGAGATAAACATCTTGTTTATAGATAAAAGATAAAAAGTGACAGAGTAGAGAGTTTTCTTGGCAACATTATTAAGCTTAGATAAATAGGGAAGGCTGGTTAGAATGGATTGTCTTTCTTAGCCATTTTTAAATTGCACTTTAGACCCACATCCGTAATTTTACATTCCATGCCTCAGAGATTGCATGATTTTGTGGAAAGAATACTATGGTGAGAAGTGGCAAGAACTTAGTTTCTACCCCTAATATTGTTACTTTTCCAACTCTAAAAAAAAAGACCTAAACAGTTACTCTAATGGGTTTCCTACTAATGTGTGTCCTTGTGTCAATTAACTTAAAATGCCAAAAGTAGGACCAGAGTAGAGCAAGTGACTATAGATTCCATATAGATGTGAATAAATCACAAATATGTGTACAGGTAGTATTTTACTTTCCATGCCTTGACACATTTTTTTGTGTTTTATTTTTTCTTTTTTATTGAAATTCATTGTAAAAGATGCCAAATTATTCATAATTAAGGGAAAATAAAATTTTAAGCCGTGCTTTTATTAACTGATAATGTTTACTGCTTTATAACCAATGTATAAATTCAATCTTACATGTATATTTTTGAAGAAAAAATTTTGAGGCATATTTTTCAGCTTAAAATGAAAGACATGCAAAAAAGAGCTCAGAAGTATGTGAGAGGAGATCTGGGTTTTGTTTTCTTTTTTTGAGAGAGGGAAGGTGAAGAGTGGAGTTATGCCATCAATCAGCTAGCTGTGTGACTGGACAAATAATTTCTAATTATAGGAACAACTATTTGCAGTCTCAGGTTTTTTTTTTAATGAAATTAAAAGGAAAAATCTCTTTTCAGTTCTAAAATTCTGTTCCTTTTTCAGTTTATATGTGAGATACTTGGCAAAATGTAATAAGCATATAACAACAATAACAATAATAATAGATATTATTTATTGTTATTCTAACAACCCTGCAAAGTTGGTAATAATAATAGAGCAGGTAGTATATCTCCATTTTATAAAGAAGCAAAAGGTGAGAGAAATTACAAGTGACTTTTTTATGGTTAGTAGATACCTAAAGTAGAAATTGACATCAAGGTCTTCCTGAGTCCAGGCCTAGCATTTTTATCTGCTGTGGCCTACTTACTCTCTCCTGGCTTTTACCATGACACTTTGTATGCCCTTAAATTCATCTCCTCTGCCTTTTCTAGATCTTGCTCATTGAAATAATTCCCTTCCCACATATCTTCAGTTTCTCTCTTTCTTTTCTTTACTTCTCCTCTGAACTGTGAACCTGCTCAAATCCTTCACTATATCCTTCACTAAAACCTACTTATTCAGTGTGTGTGTTTGGTATTGTTTTGTTTTTTTGAAAAAGTAGTTTATATGCAGTGCCATATAATCACAGCACCTCTTGGGTTTCAATTTATTTCTCTTTGAGATTAGAGATTAGATAAAAACATTTCTAAATCCTATGATGCTCTGACAATTTGGCTTCTATTTCTGTCACTATAAGAAAGCATTCCTTCAGAGGTCACTAACAGTTTCTTCATGGCCATTTCCAATAACCTCTTCTCATTATTTCTCCTTTTTTGACTACTCTGTAGTATTTGACTTGCTAATCTCTTGTGCTACCATTCTCCTGCTCCTCTTCTCATTTCATTGTTACTCTTGCCTCTTGATTTTTGTAAGAACACACTATCATTATTTTCCTTCTTTTTGATCATTCTTTTTCTGTTGATCTGTTTGATCATTCTTTCTCTTCCTGGTCCTTATGAGGGATATATACCCAAGGTTCTTTTCTCTGACATTTTTTTATATTTTGTTTTGGGAAGCTTATCCATTGCCATGGCTTAGATTCTTTTTTTTTTCTCCTAATTCTACAAAGCTTTTTATTTTCAAAACACATGCTTAGATAGTTTCCAACATTCACCCCCATAAAACCTTGTGTTCCAAATTTTTTTCTCTTCCTCCCTTCCTCTCAGATGGCAAGTAATCCAATATATATTAAACATGTGTAATTCTTTTATAGATATTTCCACAATTATCATGCTACATAAGAAAAATCAGATCAAAAAGGGAAAAAAATGAGTAAGAAAACAAAATGCAAGTAAACAACAGCAGTAGCAAAAGTGAAAATGCTATGTTGTGATCCATACTCAGTCCCGACCTCTCTCTGGTGCAGATGGCTCTCTTTATCACAAGACTATTGGAACTGGCCTGAATCATGTCATCATTGATAAGAGTCATGTCCATCATAGTTGATCATCACATAATTTTCTTGTTGCTGTGTACAGTGATCTCCTAGTTCTGGTCATTTCACTTAGCATCAGTTCATGTAAGTTTCTCCAGGCCTTTCTGAAATCATCCTGATTATTTCATATAGAAGAATAATATTCTATAACATTCATATACTGTAATTTATTCAGCCATTCCCCAACTAATGGGCATCCATTCAGTTCCTTGCCACTACAAAAAGGGCTGCCACAAACATTTTGCACATGTGGGTTCTTTTCCCTTTTTTTATGATCTCTTTGGAATACAGGCTCATGGCTTTGATTCTTACCTTTAAGCTAATGACTTTTAAACCTCTGCTTGCAGCCTCTCGGGAAATATCATTATTTTTTCCATCTCCTAACTTTATACCATTTGTATTCTTTTCTGCCCTGTAGCTTGTATAACTTTGCATATTTATATCTATCATAGCGGTTCCTTTTCTATGCCTCCATTATCCAATTAATATATTGTAATCTCCTCAAGGTCAAGATCTTGTCTTAATGATTTTTGTGTTTTTGCCAGTTCCTAGCAAAATACTTTTGTATATTGTTGACTCTTTACAAATAGTTGTTGAGTGAATGAAATTTCCTTCTTTTTTCTGGAAACCAACTTGGAAGCCAGATTTTTTTGCTATAAATTATCAAGAAGTTAGTTATATCCCTAGGAATCTTACAAAACTTTTATCCCACTGGAAGTAGTACATATATACAAACATATATATTCCTTGTGCTCTAATATTGGACTTTCGTGACTTCTTAAAGGGTATGTGTACATGTACATAGAGTGTATATATTCATTTCTAAGGATCTTCCACTTTTTTTTTTTTTTTCCCTTTCCAGGGTATAAAGCATGTTGATCACTTTGGATTTATCTGTCGGGAATCTCCAGAACCTGGATTGAGTCAGTATATTTGTTATGTGTTCCAATGTGCAAGTGAGTCTTTGGTAAGTGACATTATTTAGTCCTCATATTGTAAGAATAAATTATTAAAAAATGTGCTTTCTTTTTTATTTTTTTTCTCCTAAATTGAATTAAAGAAGCAATAAGAAAAATAGAGAGAAAATGGAGGAAATGTTTGAACTCCAAAAATGTCCTAAACATTTACTAAGTACTTACTGTTATGTGAAAGGTAATGTAGGGATTGTGGATGGAAAACTGACCTTTCATTTCAGGCCAGCCTGCCTTCAGTTCCTGTTTTTGACACTGACTGTTTGACCATGAGGAAATAACTTAACTTTTCTATGTCCTTAGAAAGACTGTCTTACTAAGACTACAAATTACAGAGGAGTGACTCAACAACATGGATGGAAGAGTTTCCCCATAGGGAATTCCAGTGAAATCACAGGTTTAGATCCACAATAAGATATATATGCTAGGCTCTGGAAGTAAAAGGACAGATCTGATATAGATCCTGCTGTTAAGGAACTTGGAATCTAAAGGGGACAAAACACAAGAATCTTCCAACTAGTGCTCTATTGCTTGTTTTTACATTGCTGTTTGCATGTTATTTCCCCCACCAGGTTGTGAGCTCCTTGGGGGAGGGATTGTCTTGTACCTTTCTTTGAAGTGCTAGGATTTAGCACAGTGGCACATATCAGGTGCTTAATACATGCTTGTTGCCTGGATGACGTAAATAGCTTTAATGTAAGAGACAGTGGAATAAATACAAAAGAGATATTCTAGCAAAATTTTGTGGGCAGTTTGACAAGGGCAAGATCACTTTCACCTCAAAGAGTTTCAAATCTTGTAAAAATATCAGAGAATAGTTACCAAAACCAGATTGCAGGCATGTTCACTTTTCTAAGTTTATGCATTTTGATGAACTTTTAAGTGGAGTGTGTATGTGTGTTAATAGTAGGGATACAAGAATATGCTACTTTTCTTTTTTCTTATTCACATAAGAGAGGGGAAGAGGCTTGGTTCCTTATTTCCTTCTAATATTTGCTTTCAAAGTAAGACAACAAAAACCAGTGAGAGACTGGGGGAAAAAATCAGTCTTTTTTTTTTTTTTTCCTCCTTTTCTCTTCAGTTTCTTAAGTCATGCTTTACGTTGATCTTTATCTTCTTATCTTTAATCTTTGTTTATTTTTGGGGGGGAAGGGAGCTTTAAAGAACAGATTTTTCTTTTTTAACATTGTCTTGTTTTCTGATCTGTGTTTCTTTCCCTCTCCCCCTTCTCTCTTATTTATTTCCAGGTCAAAACAATCAGTTTTGTTGATTAAGATATGGAATCAAATGAGTAAATTAGGCTTAGATAAGAGTTTTAAAAAGTACTTAGATATTTTTAGTTATCCATACTTTTTTACTTGTTCCCCATTCAAGTCATCACTGTTATATGTTTTTAATGCCAATTCTCTCATTTCTCCTCACCTTTAAGTACTATATACTATTGCCCAAATATAGTAGCTATGGAACATTACAAGTATCACTTAGAAGCACACAACACAGAAAACTTAGACATAATCTCCATGAATATACACATCCTTAAAAGCTATACATATACCACCTTATTCAACACTTCCCTCAATCCCATCTCATCCCAGCAATTTCACTGCAGCTTTTGTTCCTTTTCACTTGGCAGTGAGAGATTGAATGGAGAAGTAGAGGGATAAGGGATGGGAGTGTCTATTTCCTAATGTCATTTTCATTGTAGGGGATGACAGTGTTTGGTTTGAAATTTCTGTCTTTTACCAAAGACAATGAAGACTGTCCATAGCTAAGGGTCTTTTTCTTATGTCCTATATGATCTCAATCAGTTTTTAGGTGCTGGCAAAACTCTTAATTTTTATGACTGTACTAAAGGGAAGGATATGCTAATTAGGTTCACTTTCCTTAATTATTTCTATCTGTACTTCATACTTTTTGGGGGATAGTTGTTATGAGGAAGGAATAAAGGAAGTTTTTGACCAACCCGAACTAAAAAGAAGTTACCCTATAGGGTCAGTCTGTTATTTTAGTGTATTTTTATGATTTTAAATGATATTAAATATTTCTATAGCTTTGGTCAATTCTCAGATATATGATAATTTTGGTGGAGGGAAATCAGTATAAGAAAGAAGCTTTGAGTATCTCCAGCATTAATATCCCAGAAATGCTGTGACTAAGGAAACAGACTGGACTGGCTGTGAATGTCTGACCATTGTATTGAGAATATACTGGAGTCTCAGTTTCTGCATGATTGAATTTAGAACAAGAAAATTCCAGAAATCAGAAATTCTAGTTACCATAATTATATTAATAAAATACAATACAAAATGGGGAGGCATCAAAACTATAAGATAGAAGAACAGTTACATATAAATTATCCACATAATGAGGGATAACCAAAACAGCTGTCACAAGGATCAAAAACAAAGTCATTTAAATAGTATGGTTTCAAGTGACAGTCTTATGAATATGACTTTGGCAGTGTGTAAGATAGCACATTACATAATTACATCTGAGGTCTTATCTTTCTTCATTACAAAGAATATAGGAAGCATTTTTTTCTGCTCCTATGCAGCATAATGCAGTTCATTCAGTGAAATTTCTTTGAATTTAAAAAAGTATTTATCAGAAAACAACAATGACTTACTTCTGGATTAGAACAAGCTGAATGAGCCAAACCATAGAATTCAAAGTAACTGAAATTTTTGACAGATGTTCCTTACCTAAAGGTGAATGAAATTCACAGAGAACCTCAGAATTAAAAGGGATCTCAGAAGCATCTAATTCTTCTCCTGAATGTGAATAAAAAGGGCTTTTCCAACATTGTTCACAAGTGGTAATCCATGTTCTGATTGAAAACCCTCAGGGACTCTACTGTCTCCCAAACAGCTATTTCTGCTTTTAAACAGTTCTAGTTTTGGAGGAAATTTTACTTATGTTGTCTCTTAATGCCTCACTACAGCTTCTTCCAGCTGATTGTATTAGAGTAGTTAGAGGTTATAGAATGGATAGACAATAAAAGGTAAACTACTTAGAAACAGAAATTTGGGCACAATGGGTCATATGACCATGAACCACTTGAGCAAATATAATTTGGAAATGGGATTGACAGGACAACAATATATGAAGTTTGGATACTTATTCTTTTATACTGAGCATTGGTTAGATCCTTGATTAAAATCTTATATTCATTTGGATCTGCATATTTAAAAATTTGGAAAAACCAGTGACTGTCTAGGGGAGAAATGATAGAAATAGTGTTTTTTTAAAGCTATTTTTCTTTTGCTCTAGTTATTTTCCCTGCCTATTAATGTACTTCCTCGTAAATGATTCTTCTCTTCCTCTTCCTTTCCTCATCTCCAAGAGTAGAATGTAGGCTCCTTGTAGGCAGAGACTGCACTGCTGTTGTGTGTGTGTGTGTGTGTGTGTGTGTGTGTGTGTTTTTTTTTAATATGAAGTTTAGTGCCTTGCACTCAGGAGGTAAGAGGTAAATATTTATTGTATTGATTTGAAGGAATGTAACAGTAGTATATTGCAAGAAAAATGTAAAAATCTATGATTATATAGCCTAGAAGAAGAGATGAGAAAGGCATGACTTAATAAGGATAGTTACAGGGATTTGTTAAGCATATAAGGCAAATGGATTTAGTACGCAGCAAACTAGAGCCATACAACTAGGTCATTAGACCATTTGGGGATTCAAGGATTTCATCCAGTAGGTCTTTTTTCATTTCTTCCTGTGTCTCTCCAAGAAATAAAAGAAAGCATCCTTCAATTTATTCATTTGAAAGGCATTTGTTAAGTACCTAGAGTGTGTAGGACAGTGCTGATCTGAATCCCATTACTGATCTAGGAGCATTTATACAGTGCTAGCTATTGGGATATAAAGATAAATGCTGCAGAGGCCTTTGCCTTCAAAGATTTTTGACTCTTATGGTAATGAATCAGTGAAAAAGACTGCCATTTTGTTCCTGTTGTATAAATTTGGGATTGATAACCATTCATCTCACATATATGTCCTACTGCATAAGGCAAGAGATGGAACCAAATAACATCTTGAGATCCTTTTATGCCCAATGAGACTGAATTATTTCTTTAAAAAAGCTGGATGGTGTAGTGCATAGAACTCTGGAGGTAGAGTCAAGAAGACCTGAATTCAAATTTGGCCTCAAATACTGTATGACTCTGGATAAGCCATTTAACAAGTTTGTATCAGGAAATAGGGATAATAATAGCACCTAGGATTGTTGTTAAGATGAAATGAAATAATAATTGTTAAGTGCTTAGCACAATGCCTGGCACTTATGGGAGGTAAAGAACCTTATGGTAGATTTAAAATAAAACAGTATGATTAAAATTATAAAATAATTTCAATCAAACAGTATATTTTGTTGGAATTTGGTAAAAATATTCAAATAAATTTGAGAGCCCTTTGAAAGGGTTCTATTTTTGTTTACTATAAAAATGACTAAGAATATTTTATACTTAGATCTATTTATTTAGTACAGTAAATTCTTCAAATCTTTTTTATATTAAGACTAAATAAACTGAACAAGTTAAATGCATTTTGAAGCTACTACTATCAATCAGGAGACTAATCCTTAAGTGCATTTAGTAAAAAGATAGTTCCTTCCCCAAACACACCCATAATAGTGAGGACTCATTCAGAATAGTTTTTTTGAAAAAGTACACAGTAAAAACAAACTTAAGAGGATGTGAATCACACTTTCTCTTTACAAGTTTCAGAGCCCTTGATTGTGTGTGTGTGTGTGTTTTTTTTTTTTAAATATATCCTTAAGTATGTGACCCCAAAGGTTTATCAGTAAAATCCATTTTACATGAAGTTCTCCCAAGGATCCATTGTGGCAAAAATAATGAATTTGACTTTTAATCTAATCTATATTTTCAGTGCCATGTACATACAAATATGGAAGTTGACTTGCTACTTTAAATAACACCTTATCCTTAAATTAGGTCAAAGAGTAGAGGTCAAAGGGGAGAGATTTTAATACAAATATTGTGTTCTAAGCATGATTCTAGTTTTGAATATATGAAGTGCTTCTGGTGAGGAGTTATTATTCTAACTTGCCTGCAGGAAAACTATAAAGTATGACCTTTTTCATTTCGGTGGAGTGTGGGAAAACCACACTTCTGTATTTGTGGTTGTGTCACAGAGAAGGCAAGGGCTCAGGCTAAACAAGTGAACAATGCCTGCAGATGAGCTGTTACTTGGCCCCTAAGAATAGCAGCCAGGAAATTTAGAAGGCTGCATTCAAATCTCTTGATCCTATTAAATGAAAGAACAAGAAAGAAATGAATTGGTCTGAGATGCTCCCAAATCAGTGGTGGGATCCAGAGCTTCCTCAGTACCTGACATGGGTCAAAAGTAGAATGAAACTGTTTTAAATACTCTGAGGAGAAACCATTGACCATAGAATTTTTTTTTTAATCTGAATTGACCAGATTTCCTAGTCATTCCTTCCCTCTCACCAACAAAACTATATTAAAAATAAAATGACATGAGTAGATACTACCACAATTGATAGCTGTTCATAACAACATATAGCCAGCAAGTAAGCTGCTCCTGATGGATGTTGCAAATGATCTTTTTAACTTTCAGAGATTTCTATCAAAAATATTTAGTTTAAAAAGGATGAATCAGACTGACTAGAAAACTACATCCAGGCAACCAGTAATCAATCCTCATCTCAAATTCCCAATGCTTTGTCTATTCATGAACAGTCTTATGTTGCTGGATAAGTTTTTCATTCAGTTCCACATGAACAACCTTTTATAGGCTTGCATTTTGTTTCCTCTTGTAGGTTGATGAGGTAATGCTCACCCTGAAACAAGCCTTCAGCACAGCAGCTGCCCTTCAGAGTGCCAAAACCCAGATTAAATTGTGTGAGGCCTGTCCAATGCACTCTTTGCACAAACTCTGTGAAAGAATTGAAGGTATGTATTGACTTGATCTCCACAAAAGAAGTGTGATTTCTTCCTGGCACATAGGAGATATTCAATAAAGACTCATTGACTTGACTTGTATTTGCTAAACCAGAAAAAAACCATTTCTACTTTTATTAATGACTCTTTGTTTCTGATTGAAATATATGTTGTATTCCCTGAAGGTTCAGGTAGAGGATATAGAAAGAGGATATAGAAAGCTTCTTTTAGCAAAGTTCTGTGCTCCAAATATGAGCAAATATTTGTTTAAAATCTCATATCATAAAATATTGTTACTGGTCAATGATTTCATTTTTGTTACTGATATGTTTATTTTTCTGAATAAAAATTTAGAACTTTTAAGAATGACTGATAAAGCATTCTCTAGGGGAGAAAGCATGGCCAGGGTTTGAGGAAAAGAAAGAAAAGTGATTTTTATGAAAATTCAGTAGCTCATCTTTGTATATAGAATAAGCTTTAATTTTTGAAGATGATTACATTCTTATCTCATGTAACTTTGAATATGGTGAAATTTCTTAAAGGCATTTGTTGATTAAGGTTGGATTCCTGGTACAAGTTAAAAACCATTCAAATTTGAATTACTTGATCTTTCATAAGGTCATGGTTTCACAGACTACATTCCTAAATCACTTGTTGATTTGGACTGCTGTTTAGGGAAGGGAAATAAAAATTTAAGTGTAAAGCATTCTTAACACAAAAAATTACAGGTTAAGTGGATGGGGGAGTTTCATAGAGATAGTTCTTTTAATCAGTGGATGACTTGACCAAACAGTGTTACAATAAGATTTTGTGATTTAGCAAATAAAGTTTAGTTAGAAGGTATTTAAAGATCTTATTCAAAGATGAGGTTGATTGGGGTATATGGGTTGGAATTGGGTTAAAAATATGTAGACTTTTTGTTGCCATGGAGATACCCTCCAATGTCCATCAGCTAGTGATGTCTTGGAAATGGGATTGCTGAGATGGCTTTCAAAGAATTCTAGGGTAACAGTACCAGAAAGAAGAGAGTAAGGAGATTCATAGCTCAGGAAATGTCATTCATCTTGGTGAAATAAGGGAACAAGTTGGGCCTACGTGTTCCCCTCTTCCTTTTTCTCTTCAGTAAGGCAATATGAACTGCAGTATTGAAGGCCAGTGAGGGTATTTGCTCTGCTAATAAGGATAATTGGCAAGGGATTATTGCAGAACTGCAGAATTAAAGATAGTCCCCCCCCCTTCCTTTCTTTTAGCTAGGTGTAGCATTGGATAGAGGGCTAGGCCTAAAGTCAGGAAGAACTGAATTTGAATCAAGCCTCTTACACCTATTAGCAGTATGACACAGTGCAGTGATTTATTTTAGTCTGCCTCAAGTTTCCTCAACTGTAAAATGAGAATAACAATTGCACTTTCTAGGGTTGTTGTGAAGATCAGATGAGATATTTCTAAAGCTCTTAGCATAGTACCTGGCACAGAAAAGGTACTTAATAAATACCTGCCTTCCCTCTGATCCTTCCTTCCTTCCTTCCTTCCTTCCTTCCTTCCTTCCTTCCTTCCTTCCTTCCTTCCTTCCTTCCTTCCTTCCTTCCTTCCTTCCTTCCTTCCTTCCTTCCTTCCTTCCTTCCTTCCTTCCTTTCCTCCCTTCCTCCCTCCCTTTCTTTCCTCCCTCCCTCCCTCCCTCCCTCCCTCCTTCCTTCCTCCCTCCCTCCCTCCTTCCTTCCTCCCTCCCTCCCTCCTTCCTTCCTCACTCCCTCCCTCCCTCCCTCCCTTCCTCCCTCCCTCCCTCCCTCCCTCCCTCCCTCCCTTCCTTTCCTCCCTTCTTCCCTTCTTCCCTTCTTCCTTCCCTCTCTTTTCTTCATCCTCCATTATATAAATGAAATTAGTGGTCACCAATCCTGATTGCATAATCCATGCTAGCATTGTAGATAGAAACTGGGGATATTGGTCAGTTTGGGGAAGTTGAGAGATGCAGCCATCCTTTACCAAAAGGCATTTGAGAGAGATAATAAGAAATGCTTTCTCACCTGGAGGCTCAAAAGATTTTTTCATCACTCTGTGATCATAGTTATTAGCCAGCTTGAAGTTGATTTATAGGAGATAGTGTAAACAGATAAAAACTGAAGCAATTTTAAGAATTCTTGTCCTAGAAAAAAGATAAGCAACTGGAGGCAGAAATGAACTACACCAGGATAAAGGCCAGAGAGCAGGGGAACAGTCTCCTTTCAGATTCCGATTCAGTGTATATATGGCATCCTTTACTGGGAGCAATATCCTAAATCCTTCCCCCTCAATATGAAGTTTCCTTCAAAAGTTATTGAAACTGTCCTAGAGAATTCACTGGTTCATGGAACTAAAAGCTCAAGCTGTTGACATCACTTTCTTGTCACTTGAGTACACATAGTGGAGACGCCACAACCCCTCTGGGCTGTTTGCAGGACTGATGATGATAGGCAATTCAGAGGGAGAGGGTCTGTGATTGACTGAGTCAGTGTTCAATGACCTCACTGCCCATCCTCGCTTAATGATTTTCTTCTGCTAAGGCTTGTGTCTCTCTTTTTGTGTCTCATTTTATTTCATCTTCAGATCTAAACTACCAAAGGCCTAGACTGAGACAGGCACATCCCAGGTACAAACACTCTTGTACCTAACTCCATTTTAAACAGCTTATTTAGTGAGGAGGATATTTGTAGAGTGAGGGACTTCCTTTAGATCTTCATTACCAATATCTACATTAGCCTATAATTCTACTGTGAATATTTCCAATATAATTTACTTTAATATGATACTTTAATTCTATGGTAAGATGTAACTGGGCCAAAGAATCAAAAGGGAGTCTTTCGGTTTTTTAAAATGGTGTAGAAGAGGCTTTAGCATGTTTGTAGGCAAAAGGAAATAGTCAATGGAGGGAATAATTGAAGAGAAAGAAAGTAAGGGTAATATGTAGAACAAAATCCTAGAATTCCCAGAAAAAATATTCTCAGGATCAAAGAATAATAACACAATGTCAGGAATTTGAAATTCTTTGAGACAGAAGACAGAGACTAGTGTTTTTTGCTCAGATGAGGAGAAGGTAATTTTGAAGAAACTGTTTAGTGGCATCAAGAACCAGCCAGAGTTCAGGTAAATATGGCTTTAAGGTAACTGGAAACTACCATAGACACTGAATTCAGGAGCAGGGAAGCAAGAGAATTAGTGGTTGGATTGAGTGTCATAGAGTGATAGATTTAAAGATGAAAGGGATTTTTGAGATAATTTTGTCCACTTCAGTTTCTAAAGGAGGAAATGGGCTTAGAGAGACTAAATGATTTGTCCATGGTCACAAACATAATTAAGAACTATGTGTTTGAGTAGGTGAATGTCTAATTTGTTAGACTCCTTGTTGTTGGAGAGAGTACAGGGAGTTGTATAATTGAGACTAAGGTTGGAGACTTTAACCTGAGGTGGTAAGTTTGTGGGGTATAGTGATATAGACTGAGAGCCCATAGTGTTACAAGGCTGCCTTCATCTTCTGCAGCATGGGTGTTTGGTAGTCAAGGTCACAGATAGACTTGTTGCTAGTGGTATGGAACAAATAAAGAGAATTATAATGTTTAGTGCAATCTAGCTTAATTAGCTAGAATCATTAGCTGACTCAAAGGAATAGTTGATTTTACCTTCAGTTTTTTCTGGAGAATATCGGTTGTAGGAGCAGTGTACTAGACTACCTCATGCAAGGGCAGTCTCATTGTGGCTTGGAGGTGATTTTGCCTTCTCAAAAGTCATTTCAGGAGAGCACAGGTTTTTTTATATAGTACCAGATTGTTGGCTTACAAGGAGTTGAGACCTAAAATAAATGAGTAGATTGTTGAGAATAACTGCCCCCAAATGAGTTTATGTTACCAGAACTAGACAAGTACTATATCTTAAGAGTATTGAAAAAGAGTTCCTGTCTGTTGAATAGTCCTCTAGAAAAGGAAAGAGTAAAGACAGGTAGATGAGCTAGTCTTGTGCCTCACCCCCGACCCAAAAAATTCTCAAAAACAAGAAAAGGAAGTGGGTGAAATCTTGACACCATAAACTAGTGAACTTGACTTTGGTTCCTGGTAAACTTTTAGAATAAATCAATAAATAGATAGTTTGTTAACATTTGGAGTAAGAACAGCTTATTCCAAATAACCTCATTTCTTTTTTTAATATAGCTAAAGATTTTAGTGAGACGTTTGATAGATTTTTCACAACATTTTTATGGATGAAGTAGATTGAATGGATTTTAGAATTGATTGGATAAGTGGGTATAAAACATCATTAATTTTATTATATTAATTATTATTAACATATAATATAATGTGATAATAGCATGTGTTATTATATACTATTACATAATAATACAATATTAATTATAAAATTAATAAATTGATGTTTTCCTTGAGCAAGAGCTCCAATTGGAA
Source organism: Sminthopsis crassicaudata (assembly GCF_048593235.1). Lineage (NCBI taxonomy): Eukaryota > Metazoa > Chordata > Mammalia > Dasyuromorphia > Dasyuridae > Sminthopsis > Sminthopsis crassicaudata. The sequence goes on along the minus strand of NC_133619.1, from coordinate 119,061,246 downwards.
TATGCCTGAGGGATTTGTCTTTGGTCTAGTACTTTTCACTGTTTTCCTTAATAAGGTTCATGAATCAGATCAAAGCATGATTAGCAGTTTTATCTAACCTGTGGAGAAGAACTATTTTGAATTTATAGTTGTGAGGATGGGTAGTAGTGAATTTTGTGGAATTAAATTTGTTCTATGACATATTTCATATTTCTTCTAATTTTTTAGGTCTTTATCCACCAAGAGCCAAACTTGTAATACAAAGACATCTCTCATCATTGACAGATAATGAACAGGCTGACATTTTTGAACGTGTTCAGGTAACAAGTTCCAAAAAAAATTAAAAGTTGGAAATATGCACTATATATAGTAAGTGACAGGACCTGACCCTGTGTTTATAATATTATTTTACTCTTACTCCTGTAACTAAAGTTATAGATGTATGGATAGTTCTCATTACTTAGTAAGTCATATCTAAAGTTTTTACTTTGATTTTACTGGTAAAAATAGTTTAGTATTACTGTTATTTCCTTTTCTAGACAAATTAAGAGTGAGGATAGCTGAAATAATAGAAGCTACATTGCAAAAAATAATTTTTTGTTTCTTTTGTTCTGTTTTGTTTTGTTTTGTTTTGTTTTGTTTTGTTTTGTTTTGTTTTGTTTTGTTTTGTTTTGTTCTGTTTTGTTTTGTTTTTTAATCAGAAAATGAAGCCAGTAAATGACCAAGAAGAAAATGAACTTGTGATTTTGCATTTGAGGCAGTTGTGTGAAACCAAACAAAAGACCCATATTCATATCGGAGAAACTCAGTCGGTAAAAATTTTTTTTCCCCTTCTTAGATGGTCTGTGTCTAAATAAAGTTTGTCACTGTAATGTTGAAGGATTTTTTGAAAATTGCTCAGATTTCACCAAAATAACAGAAGGGATAAAAGAAATTTTATTTTGCTTTAAATTCTAGTATTCCTTTGGAATAAAATCCTAAGAACTATATATACTTTTGTATATTGTAAGGAAATTATAATTGCATAAGAAATATTTTAAAGAACATTGTTTTTATTGATTGAAAAAATACTAAGATGTTTTTGGAATATGATTAGTAGATCACATATAATTAATAAAGGATACTAGAGCTTTTAGGTGTATTATTTTGTTTTCTGATTAAATTAATGGAGACTAATAGAGTGATAAGATCACTGGATTTGGAGTCATAGATCCTAGGTCTAAGCCCTCTGTCCGTCCATTAGTAACTTTGTGACCTTAAGCAAGTCCCTTAATCTTTTTGAGCCTTCTTTATCTTATCTGTAAAATTATACTGGCTATCTCATAGTTTTGTGATGAGGAAACTTTTAAAAATTGACATGTAGGTACAATTGTGTACTCTTAATGTTATTTGAACAAAATTTTAGGGGCCCTGATCAGAAGCAGCAGGATAGGAAGTAGAGATATGGTACTACATATATGAAAATTTCTGCCACAAACTAAATTACAATTTAGCCCTTTTAACTTTATTCATTCAGGTGGAGAGTGACAGCCATATTATAATCTTTAAACAAAACTATGTTATAAAAAATGCAAAGTAAATATAGATGCTTTCTTAATTTACAATACAAAGGATTTCTTAATTTGTTAATATATTGTTGTATTGAAGGGAAGTAGGAAAGAAGCTAAATTGGGATTAACAGAATTTATCATTTATGCCCAAAATAGCTTTCCCTCTTGACATTTTTATTTCTGCCAATGGTATTATCAGTATTCCAGTAATCTAAGTTCAATTTTTTTTTTCATCAATGGTTCCTACTCTGTTACCAGGTTCTATTTATTCTTTTATCATGATATTTTTATGTTTCTTCCTGAGTTCTTTATCACTTTGTATTTTCTTTGGCTGTCCCCCATGCATATAATGCCGCCTCTCCTCATCTCCATAAGAAGCCTTTTCCAGTCCTTAATTCTAGTAAATTCCCTCTGTTAAATATTTCTTTTTGTTCCTATATATAGCTTGTTTGTACATACTTATTTGTCTCCTCAATTAGATGGTTAGCTTCTTGAGGGCATGGACTTTCTTTTGTCTTTCTTTGCATTCTCAATGCTTAGCATTGTTGTTATTGTTGAATCATTCAAGTGTGTTGAGTTTTTTTTGCGACTTCCATGGTTCACAGCATTTCAGCCCCTTGAATCTTCCCAACATCAGGGTCTTTTCCAGAGAGTTCTGTTTTCTCATTATGTAGCCCAAGTATTTAAGTTTGAGCTCCAGTATTGACATTCAGATGATTAGTCTGAATTAATTTTTTCAAGTATTGACTGATATGATCTTGATGTCCAAGGAACTCTCAAAATTCTCTCCTAGCATCACATTTCAAATCTGTTGGTTCTTCTGTGGCCAATTTTATACTCTAAATCTCATAGCCATATATTACTTCTGGAAAATTTATAGTTTTGATTATATAAACCTTTGTTGGTAAGGTGATGTCTCTCCCTTTTAGTATGATATCCACATGTGCCATAGGTTTCCTTTCAAGGAGCAAGTGTTGTTTACTTTCATGGCTGTAGTTTCTGTCTGCATTTTGTGCCCAAGAATGTATCATCTGATACTGCTTTCATTTCTTCTTCTTTGTTTGCCAGGAAGTGATGGGACCTTTTGCCAAGATCTTAGTCTTTTGATGTTAAACTTCAAACCAGGTTTCACACTCTTCTCTTTCATTCTTAACAAGATACTTTTTATAATTGTTCACTTTCTGCCATCAGAGTGGTATTGCCTATGTATCTGAGATTGTTGTTACTTCTCCCTGTTACTTTAATTCCAGCTTTTGGTTTTCCTGGACCAATATTTCCCATGATGTACTTTATATGTAAGTTGCATAAATAAAACAACAACCTATAAGTATGTTGTAATCCTTTTCCAGTCTTAAACCTGCATATTTGGAAAATTTAGTGCTGACCACTAGATTGGAAAAGATCAATTTCCACTTAATATAAAAGAAGGACAGAGACAAGGAATGTTCAAATTGCTAAACAGTTGCACTAATTTCTAATGGCAGCAAAAATATGCTTAAGATTTTGCAAAATAGATTTTAGCAGTATGTGAACTAAGAATTACCAGAAGAGCAGACTGGTTTTTGAAGAGGCAGAAGAATTAGTTACCTGTTTGTCAATGTTTGCCAGATTATGGGGAAAGCCAGGTTGTTCTAGAAAAAGATCTTTTGCTTCATTGACTACATTAAAGCCTTTGACTATGTGGATCACAACAAAATGTGACAAATGTAATGTTCTGGTCAGCTTTCTGGAGGTCTTTGGATCAGCCTTCCTTTTAGTTGAGTAATCTTCACGAGAATAGCCAGGAATAAAAGGGCTAAAGTCCAAATTCTTTATTGTCTCTTTCACAGCCTGTCTCCTTGCCTGGCTAGCTTAGGCTAGCTTTCTGGAGGCCTTTCAGACGGGCCTTGGTCTCAATGAAGAAATGAAGGGGGACAGGCCAGCCACCAGGGGTGGGGGTGAGGGGAGATGGAGTGAATGTCTCTCTTCCAGTCCTGTTGGCTCTTATATACTCTATTATAATTACATTACCCTAGGTGTCAGTCAATCTTGTAGAACTATTTTAAGTACTAAGTACATGTACTGAACTAGAGAACTATTAATCACCATGCTAAACTAGATAACCTTTATCTTATCAATTCCTCTGAGTTAACTCCTTGTTTCAAGTATGCTTCTCCAGAGTTCTGGTTCTCTACCGACAAGTCCTCAAAAAGATGGAAATACTAGATCATTTTTCTTGTCTCTTAAGGAATCAGTATTCAGGTCAAGAAGCAACAGAATTGAACATGGAACAACTGATTGGTTTCCGATTGGGAAAGGACTGCTTAGCATATTGTTTGGCATTTAATAAATGTTTTTTGGCTGATTGATATCTGGATTCATACAATAACCACCTTAACTGATCTCCCTTACTTATATCTTTTCCTTTCTGTCCTGAAAATTATTTTTTTCCAGAACATTCCTTTCATAATATTCTCTGACATATAAACTTTTACAGAGACTCTTTATCAATTACAGGGTAGAACCTAAACTCTTTGGCACTTGAGATCTTCTGTAGTCTGCCCTTATCTTGTCTTTTTCTTTACTTTTCTGTGTGTTCATCTTCTGGCAGACTGATCTTTTTTCTGTATTTTGGATATACTTTGCACATTCTTTCCTTTCATGTTTAAACTTAGATCGTATCTTCTAAAGCTTAGATCATATCTTCTGTCTTTCTGTTTTTTCCTCTTGCTTTTCGAGTTCTATCCATCCTTTGACACCCCTTAATTTTCTTGTTTTCCATGAATGCTTTTCTGACTTAGCATTCTTAGAATTAGTTTTTTGAGGGCAAGAACTATTTAGCCTCTGTTATATCTCTACTGCTTAGCAGAATGTGTGCTGCATAGTAGGTGGTTAACAAATGCTTGTTATTTGATTGATTGCTTATAACAGAAGTGCTAAGCTTGTTAGCCCTTAGTTTCTGCTTTAATATATGGCCTATAGGAATCTATTTCATGTGAGTTTGACACCACTGATCTATACCACTCTTTGCCTTTTTATCTATATTTCACAACTCCCCAGTGAAACTATAAGTTCTTCCAGTAAAATATGCAAAGAGATAGTTTATATCTCTTTGTATCATAGTCTGTATTAGTCAATTGTCAATTTTTAAGGAGGTAATATTCCTAGAAAATATTGTGAAAGTAAAAAATATGCTTGTTGATTATTTGAACTTTTAGGAAAAGGGCTTATGTGGTCACCAAAAATTATGGTCTTTTGCTAAAGATGGCTGAAGATACATTTTTATGCATACAATTTCTTATAACAAAGCATTATTTTAAAAAAATATTTAATTTAATTAATTTTCTTAACACAGCAACCATGAAAAACAATCTCATAACATACAGGGGAGAGGAGAGACAGTGCTGGACAGGGGGTGAGGGACTGGGGCAATGTGATGTCAGAAGAACTTGGAGGTGAAAAAGGGAAAGAGGCAACCTATGTATCTAATCTCCTTTTTGTTCTGTGGCTGAACTGTTCTCCATCAAAAGCACAAGCTTTGGGGAGAACTCCTTTAGAAGTCTGGCCGATTCCTCTGAGTTGTACCCTTAGAGCAACCCAGGCAGGGGTAGGAGGCAGGACACATTAGTATTCACAGGAAAGCAAGGTGACCACCTTCTTTTTCATTTCCAACATTTTGTACTTAAAAAGTTAATTTAGTATTTCTAGACAGCTTCAAAAACTCTTTTATGAATAATTTTCTTCTTTTTTGGGGTATAAACTAATACTCATTGGACTTCTCTCTCTCTCTCTCTCTCTCTCTCTCTCTCTCTCTCTCTCTCTCTCTCTCTCTCTCTCTCTCTCTCTCTCTCTCTCTCTCTCTCTTTTTTTCTGTGATATCTAGCCAGGAATATGCATGGTTGCCAACATGAACATGAAAATGAAGTTATTTGTGTAATGAAATCACAGGAATGTTTGAAGTCACAAAAGTTACAGGCTGAACTATTAAGGATAGATTGTATCTTGTACATAGCTGGTATTCTTATTGTATGGGTAGAAGTGCTCAGTTCCTTCTTTTTGTGGATGAAGAAACTGAGAAATTACATCCAATAGCTTCATTTTAAAGAGTTTACAGATTAGGAAACCTATGCATAGGAAGGTTAAGGGACTTTCCCATGGATAATTCAATTGACTGATTAAATGCTTTAATTGTGTGCTTTCAATGTACCTGTGCAAGACTTTTAGAAATAGAATATAACTCTACTTATTCTCCAAGTGGTACTTTGTCCATTGGAATGTCCTACTGCTGTTTTCCTCTGCTTACTTGGTATAAAATTATGCAGTTTATTAAAAATGACATATTGTAGTTACTCTTGTCCTATCAAATGTAATTATTTCTCATGATCTTTAAAAGAAATGCACCATAAAAACTTGAGCGTTTTCTCTTACTGCCTTCTTTATTTTTACAATGAACACTTGAATCTGTATTCTTTATATATTACTTGTAAATAATTTGTGCTACTGAAACATATCCTTTCTTCAGCTATGGCAGGGTTTTTAGGTTGCCTAAGATGTACAATAAGCCCAAAGCAGGCAAGCATGATTACATATGATAGTATGATGTAGTGAAAAGAAGTGTTGAGAGTTAGGACACCAAGCCTCTAAGCCCATTTCTTCCTTACTTGAAGTTATCTGGCACTGATTGCTTCACCATTTCACATTTTAGTATCGTGTTAGGATCAGGTGGCAGGGGTAGAGGTGAGGAAGGGATCAAGGGTAGAGGCCTCCTAAGGTGTCTTTCATTTGTTTCTGTGATTCTATTTCAAAATCAAAATTCATTTTTGTTCTTTTGTAGACTCTTTCTAATAATGCAGTTCCTGAAAATGTGGGCAGCAGTGGCAGGTTCAAACTTGACATTTTGAAAAACAAAGCTAAGAGATCCTTGACCAGCTCTCTAGAAAATATCTTTTCAAGGGTAAGTTTTACAAGCTACTCAAGTACTTTTCTATGTGATATTGACTGTAAATCAATATACACCATTTCATTTTTTTCTAAATAGGCAAACAGACTCTTTATTTGTCATTATCAAAATTAATACTTTTCTTTACATAAACTCTAGTTTAAAGAAAATTGCAAACATAATATTTATGTCTGGTGTTATTATGCTGATTCTCATACCTGAATTATCTGTAGAGTTCGAGTAATGAAGACACAGGCATTAAAAAATGGAAACAGGATATTTAAAATTTTAATCCTTGAAGAACTCAGTGCATTTTACTACAAAAAAAAATTGTTATAAAACTCCTCTTTTGTACTTGTCTGGAATCTTAGGGAAAATCTTAAAAGTCAAGAAGTACATATTGTGAGAAACAAATTTATTAGAATATTATATATACTTTAGTATTAATAGTAAAAATAAAGAACTCAACAATGTGATCATGTTTTTGTTTTTATTTGTTATATTAGGCTAAATATCTAATTAGAACAAATCAACTCAATTCTTTTAAACATTTTTCCCTATTTATTATGTTGTGCAAAAAAAAAAAAAAACAGATCAAAAGGGGAAACCATGATAAAGAGAAAAACTAACAAATAAAAATGAAAATATTATATTTTGATCTATATTTAGACTTCATGATTCTCTCTCTGGATGTGGATGGCATTTTCTATCCCAAGTCTATTGGAATCCACAAACATTAAGTGTTTTAGAGCTTGTAGTTATGTGAGTGGAGAGAAGGAAAAATATCAGACGTGTTATAAAGGTAAAAGACATGACAATAGATTGGGTATGAAGTATGAGTGTTAGTGAGTAAAGATGACACTAAAGTTTCAAGTCTGAGGACCAGGACAATGGTGGTACCCTCGACAATAATAGGAAAGTTAGGAAGAGGAGAGAATTTGATGAAGTCAGTTAGTATTGGAAACAGGGTTGCAGAAGAGAGCCAGATTTCTAGAAGATGGAAAGAGTGGTAAAGGAGAGATTTAAGATGAAAATAAATTTGTTATAGAATTTCAGAGAGCATAGTAGAATTAGTAAGCAAATCCAAAGTGGGGTTATTTGGAAAGTAGACTTGAAGGGAGTGTGAGGGTAAGAGGTCAGGTAGTAGGGAATGGTGTTTGGTACAGTGATGGCTGGGAATTCATAATCATTTAAAGGAAGAGAGTATGATGGTGTGGGAGAATTATATTTTGAATAAGTCCTTGAAGAGTGTCAATGATTAAAGAGATCTTATGAGGAATGCAGGAAATTAAACTATTCAGTGACCTTCCTCAAGGTCCATCCTTATTGCATGTGGTAATGTGTGTTCTGTGAATCTCAGAAGTTCCACTTTAGAAAAGACTGAAAGACAAAGGTATGGCTTGAAAGTATCTGGTAGGAGAGTGGAATGAAACAAATGATGTTTGAATTAAACTGAGATGCTCTCATAAAATGCCAATTATTTTTATTGCTCAGTAATTTGTAGAACTCCTTAATGGTAGGACAAGAAAGTGTGTGTGTGTGTGTGTGTGTGTGTGTGTGTGTGTGTGTGTGTGTGTGTGTGTACACTCATATTACATTGTTCCTCCAAAAAACCCCAAAGCATCAAATATTTAATGATTTGAAATTATATTTATTCCATATTATCATACATGGAATTTATTATTATTACTTTTTGGTATCAAGAAACTCTGTATTTCATCAAAAAGAAATTGCCTGCTAAGCTTTTATTTCACTATATCATAAAGACTTCTGTCTAATTTATACTCGTGTTACATTTCTAAACTAATTATATTGATTTTAAGCAAAATTTACTGGTCCTCTTTATATTCAAACACCCTAATTTAATGAACTATGGAGAAAATAGTGATAGAAAAAAAGGAATTCCATTTGTAGGTAATAATTAATTTTTTATATTGGTATATGGTACTTTAGACTAGATAGTTACTTATCCTGGAGTATTATGAAGTAGTTTTATGTTTCATTTGAGAATTACATTAGGATCAGAGGATCAAGGAGCTAGAAGAGACCTTGGAGGCACTTTATTCAACTTACTCTTTTTATAGAGAGCAAAATGACTACATGCTCTCTGAGGTCCTTTGTAGTTCCAGTGTTCTGTGCTCTTTTGATAGTTTTATATTCTTTTATTTGATGCTCAAGTGGGTTTGAATCTTTCCTTTTTATCCCGCCAGTTCCCATGCTTCCATTGGTAAGACTGACATAGCCTATAAACCATTCCCAGTAATAGAACAGCAGACTCGTTTTGGTCAAGATGGTGTTCCAAGGTATTTCAAATTATGAGTCTAAACAAGTTCTTAAATCATGCAAAAAAGAATAGGATTTTTTTTTGTGTTGTTATTTGGAAATAGTTTGTGTAGTATTTAGTTTATTTAGTGAAAGAGAGTTTGTTGTTGTTTTTTTTTTTTTAAACATCTAGACTTGCCAGTTTTCCTTCTCTGGGTTATGTAGTTAGTATAACACTGATGTTTTAGTCATATGGTTTAGCCTACAATCACTGCCATTTTTAGATGTCAAGACATACTGTATAGCTAACTATAGCTATTTGTGAAATAGGATCACTGTTATATATGTGGAGAAGCTTACAAGCCATTTAAAATGAGGCAAGGAAAACATTGATACATGTATTACCAAATTAGTAATTTGGTATATTCCAGTTATCCAGTTATAAGCATATTTCAGAGTAAGGATCTAATGAAAAAAGCAGGTTTCCAAGTATATCTTTCCTTAGTGTATCAAGATTGACTTCATCTGCTTAAAACAGATAGCTTCATGGGCAGGTCCAATTAGAATTGGAAAATAAATGTTTTAGTTTTTATTACATGAAAAACCATGAATATGCTAGGCCACTGTCAGTGAAAACAAGCTCTTTGCTTATTTTTTCTCTGGTAGTGATGATAATTATGTGTTGTATTGCTTGAAAGGAAGAAAGGAAAGAAGAAAGAAAAGAAAAAAATAAACAAAAGAAGAAAGGAAGAAAATAAACAATCAAATGTCTTCTAGGTGCCTGATATTATGCTAAACACCTTACAAATAATATCTCATTTGACCCTTACAAGAACCCTGCAACATAGACATTATCATCCTCGTTTTACAGTGGAGGAAATTTAGATAGACAGAGGTCCAGTGACTTGCCTAGGGTCCCACAGTTAGTAAATGTGTCTGAGGCTGGATTTGAATTTAAATCTTCCCTACTCTAGGCTCATTGATCTATCTACTTCACCACCTAGTAATAGGAAGAGTGCTGCCTAAGCAGTCAGGAGGCTAATTTGGATCCTGATTATGGTGCTTTCTTGATATGACCTTGAACAAGTCATTCATTTCTTCTGAAATTCATTTTCCTCATCTGTGAATTAGGGATAATAAAATATATATTTGGTAATAAGCATTCATTGTTATGCTATAAAATTAAATAAGAGTGAAACTTTTCATTAAAGTTTTATCTGCCTAGTCTTTATTCAACTTCATGTCTCTCTTTTGGATCCCGTTTAGGTTCATTGATACTCCTTCTAATTGTGAATTTTCTACTATTCTCATAAGGGCCCTCCCAGGGCTATAAGCATATTGGAAGATGCAATATTTCACATGTGCTCTGCTTCTCAGTTACATTCCAGTATAATCCTTGTATTTTTAACTACAACATGGTAATTGCTAATTCAGGAAAAAATAGAAATCTTACCCAAATGTGCAAGGTTGCTTTTTTTTCTTTTCTTCCCTTAACCAATTCAAGGTCCCATTTGAATTTGGGGACAGTGTGTGTGTGTGTGTGTGTGTGTGTGTGTGTGTGTGTGTGTGTGTGTGTACACACACACACACACACATACACACACACACATGCATAAATATGTATACACATACTTGCCAATAAAGCAAAATTGCTGAGGATTTTCTAATTGGAAATAGGTACTTAGAATTTGGGAAGTGTTATATTTTCTGCCTACCCATTCCTAACTTAGTTGAGAAGAGTTTGTAATTTTATTTTTTTTTTCAAATTAAACAATCTTATATAATGGGTAGAGCTTTAAGTTTAGAGTCAGAAAGATTTCAGTTCATATGCAGGCTCAGACACTATTATTAGTTTTGTGACCCTGAACAAGGCATTTAATCTCTGCCTGCCTCAGTTTCCTTATCTGCCAAATGAGGATAATAATATTTGTAAAGCTCTTATCACAGTGCCTAGGCACTTAACAAAAGCACACAGTATCCTAGGTGCTTAATAAATATTTATTTCTTTCCTTTCCTTCCCTCCAACCCCCAAGGTAGGGGCATGAGATTGGGGAACTTAAACATTTGATTTATGTAGAGTTTATTCTTCATTTTCTTGGAGAAAACATTAACTCTACTCTTTTTGAAGAAAATGTTTAGACACACATGTGTATATATATATATATACATATGTGTATATATATACATATGTGTATATGTATATACACATATGTATATATGTGTTTATTTTACATTTTTGTGCCTATATATTTGTGAAAACAACAGTCTAAGAGATGGAAAGTTGTATTGGGTTATTTTTAGTTATGTCCAACTCTTTGTGACCCCATTTGGGGTTTTCTTGGTAAAAATACTGTAGTAGTTTGTTGTTTCCTTCTCTAGCTCTTTTTACAAATGAGGAAACTGAGGTAAACAGGGTAAATGACTTGTCTTTGAGGTGGGATTTGCACTCATAAATATGAGTCTTTTTGACTCCTGGCCTGATATTCCATCCACTGTACTATTTTGATAGAAAGTCCTGGGTTTAAGTCCTGTCTCTGAAATCCATTTGCTGTGTTATCCTGAGTTAAGTCACTTAAAAGTTCAGTGCCCTAGGCACTCTCTAAGATTCTCCGTTGCCAAAAATTGCTGCTCTATAAACATTTTTAAAGTACTTATTAAGTCCTAGGCACTGTATAAGCACTAGAAATAAAGAGAAAGGGAAAAACAGCCCAATTCCCTCAAGGATCTTATATTCTAATGAGACAAGGTACATATAAGTAGGTACATAGTAGATTTATACTTTGTAGATCAAAGGTAATTTCAGAAGGAATGGTACCAACCACTGAGGAGATCACAAAAAGACCTTTTACAGAAGTTAGAATTTGAGTTGAATCTTGAAGGACGCCAAGGAAGTAGACATGAAGAGAGGGAATGTTAGTCTCTCAGCATGGAGAGAGCCAGGGAAAAAACATAGAGAAGGAAGACAGTATCTTGGATGAGAAATACCGAGAATTCCTCACACTGATAAAAATGGGAAGCCCCCTGAAAAATATATATTACAGATATGTGCTTATAAAAACTTTTCGTATACTTCCTAGAATAATTTTTTACTTCTGTTGTCTATATTTCAAGCTTTTACTTCTTCTTTGTAGATGTTGACAACCACCCTTGTTATGGAGACTAGCAAATAGCAACTAAAATTTATATAGTATGTAACCCATTTGGTCCACAGAACAATCCTGGGAGATGGGTGGTTATTGTTATATTCATTTTACAAATGAAGAAACTGAAGCACACTTGCCCAGTGTCACACAGCTAATGATTATTTGAGCTAGATTTGAATTTGTCTTCCTGAATCCGAGTCAGTGTCTCATCTACCATACCATATTATTGCCTCTAATTCCTACTCTTAATTCCTTGAAATACTAACATTCCTAACCTTAGATTTAGAATGGACCTTACACAACCTTTTTCAAGTCCTAATTTAATAAGAATGCCTTCTATATCATCTAAAAAAGGTGACTGTCCAATTCCTGCTTGAAGATGTCATTGGTGGGGAACTAGCTACCTCTGGGTCAAGTTATTCCATTTTGAAGCAATACTAATTGTTAGGATGTTTTCCCTTCTATCAATTCTAAATATGCTCTTGTGAAGCTTTGTATGAATAATCACAGAATTTCTGAATTAGAAGGGACCTCAATGGGCATATAATAGAAACTATAAATGAATGCACTATAACATAACTCTTAAGTATTCTAGTCTCTGCTGAAAAACCTCATTACCTCAGGAGGCAGTCCATGCCAATTTGGACAGTTTTAACTATTAAGAAGTTTTCTCTGACACCAAGCCTAAATAATGAAATTCCTTTCCATTTTTATTGGTTCTACCCTTAGGGAACACACAGAACAAATCTAATCTCTCCTCTAGGACCACTCTTCCAATACTTGAAGACAGCTAACTTATCCCCAGGGCATCTTTTCTTCTCCAGACTAAACTGGTACCTCATTCTATGAAGTATAGAGCAGAATGCCCTCAGTTAGTATTAACCTATTTATCATACTTATAGCATGCTTTATATTCTGGATACTGTCCCAGGAGAGTGGAGTTTAATTAGAAATTCAGATCAGTACAAACTAAATGAATGGCACCTTTGTTCATTGTTTTGACAGGAGGCCCACTATGAGTTAATGTGTAAGGGATGAGCTTCTGGGCTCTGAGAAAATTTCTCACAGCCCACCAGGTCCAAAGAGCAGGCCTCTATCACTAAGAGCCGTGGGTGAGCCAGGCTTTTCATATGCCTCTTTTATCTTCCAATTTTTCTTTTCAACAAATTATAATGTCCAAAGACTTTGAAGCATAAATCTGGGAGTGGAGGTAATAGATTAAAACCTTTGCCACTTGCTGCCTATATGACCTTGGACAAGATTTCTTAACCCATTTGGCCTTTGGTTTTCTCATCTATATGATTGGATTATTGAGCTAGATGATCCCTAAGACTCTTTATAACTCTAAATCCTAAGATTCTAACATAGTATAGGGTGTAGAAATCATCCATAAATTTACCAAAGAGCTTCAGAGTTCATTCTCTGCCTCCTGCCATGCTTTCCACAGAGTGGGAAGGATTTGAATTGGTCTAAGATGATTTCTTGGGATAGTCTTGTTTGTCCTCATCCATATTTATTCTTTCTGAGAAAAAATCAAAAGCCAAATTTCTTCTATTGTCATCTTATTTCCATCTTGTATAGAGGTATTATGGTAAAGTAGAAAGAATATTGAAGTATGGGAAATAGAGAACCAGGGTTTAACCCCAGTTGGATAAGCAATGACTACATAAGTTTTCCTATAGAATCAGGGATGATCAAGGGAACAAGCATTGATTAAGTACCTACTATGAGTCAAGCAATGGGCTAAGAACTTTACACATATTATTTCTTTGGTTTTCACAACAACCTTGTAAAGTATAATTTCTATTTTAAAGTTGAGGGAACTGAGGCAGACAGAGTTAAGCTATTTTCTTAGGGTCAAACAGCTAGTAATAGTCTGAGGCCAGCTTTGAACTTAGGACTTCCTGACTCCAGTCCCAGAATTCCATCCATGCCAGTTTCAACAATGAAAAATTATTATCATATATATTTTTCTGTTAAATCAAATTTATTTATTATCTTTCAAATGATCTCAAGATAAATGAAAAAATAAAAAGTAGGTTAGTAAAGCTAATCAAACCTCTTTGATGATATGTGTATTATTCCATACTATACATATCTCAAGATAAATGAAAAAATAAAAAGTAGGTTAGCAAAGCTAATCAAACCTCTTTGATGATATGTGTATTATTCCATACCATACACATCTCAAGATAAATGAAAAAATAAAAAGTAGGTTAGCAAAGCTAATCAAACCTCTTTGATGATATGTGTATTATTCCATACCAATAGCTTCCTACTTTTGGATTCATTCTTGGTCACTATAATGGCATAATATCAGGTTTTATTTTATATACTGTTATAGTCATTGTATATATTGTTTTCTTTATCATGCCTGCTTCTCTTGGTATCAGTTCAATAAAGTCTTCCTGTGATTCTCTCAATTCTTCATATTCATTTTTTTTTTTACCACTCAACAATATTTGCTTACATCTATTTATCAAAACATTTTGTTTATATGGCTCCCAATTGATGGATTCCTATTTTATTTCTAACAAAAAATGTTTCCAACAAAAGTGTCTTTATGGTGTATGGATGTAAGGTTGTCAGCTCAGCAGCAGCATAAGATAACATTCCCAAACTAGCTTTTAGGATTCTAGAGTGAGATACAGAATCAAGTAAAATATTTAATTCTTCTCTTCCCACAGGGAGCAAACAGAATGAGAGGTCGTCTAGGAAGCATGGACAGCTTTGAAAGGTCTAACAGTCTTGCTTCAGAGAAGGTACCAAATGAAGGCTAAATATTTATTTCAGTTTTTAGTAATATATAAGCTAATATAATGTGTCTTGTGTGGCATTAAGTACAAGATACATATTACTATTTGAATTTTCATCATGTTTTTTACATTTCAGCATATATTTAACATTATTAAAGTTGACTGGATTGATAACATGTTCATGTACTACTGATCTTGAAGAGTTCAGTTTGGACTCCATTTATGTTTGGGATAATAGATATCTTCTCTTTTTATTTGGTTAGTTGGGTTACAATAAGATTTTTTGCTATGTAGAGTTTTTCTTCTTGGTGATGCAATTTTATTCTTAGTAATACAAATTCATATAATAATGAAATGTTGTTTTATATATATATATATATGTGTATATATATATATATATATATATATAGTTTTGCTGAATGTTAGAACTAATTTTGATTTTTTTCTCTTTCCTCTTACTTTTTTTCTTAATTTCAACATCATACTCATATTTTTATTTTAGAAAATATCCTTTTCATTTTTTCTCCTGATTCTTGATAATCCTGAAAATTGAAGGATATTCATGCAAATTTCTTTAAAATATGTCACAATTTGAAGCCTATTAAACTAATTTCTTTTTAAACCTATAAAAATTAGTTTCAATAAACTTTTTATTTGTGGAGTTTCCATAGCTAAGAATTTATTTCAAATTTTATTGGTCTTAGGAGTTTAAAAAACATATAGTGACACATAAACAATGTACCCATCTGAATTGGAAGATTTATTAGACTTGTCCATGCAATATGAGACACATACCAGCATAGCTCACTTTTCATTTATTTCCTGTTTTTCATGTTTTTCAGTTTACCTCAGGCAACATGTAGTTGGACAATAGCCTACCCAGGGGACAAGGATGCCTAACAGATTTTATTATTATCCTGATGCTGCTGCTGTTAAAGCTGGTCAATCAGACTGTATGTTGTTTTGACATTACAGGAAATATGTGACTGATATGTCAAGGAAATTAGCAGATACATATACACAAACCCCACCCACTTTTGGTCATGATTCCTTTTCATCTTTCTGCCAACAGCAGAAGTACAGTAACTACAGCATTTTATTGCCACAAAGTGTCAGAGGAAAGAATACCTTGTCTTACCCCCACTTTCTCCTTTTGGTCTGTTTTTGCGGATGCTTTTGTCCCAGAGCAAGCTTCTCCAAAGAAGTTGGTCATGCTCTTCCTGATTAGCGTGCAGCATGGATAAAGGATAAAGAAGAGACCTCTTCTCTCCTGTGAGCTCTCTCTTGTCAGGCCTTCCATGCTTTCTGTGGGAAGGCAAGGCCTCACTCCCCTTTGATCTCTTCTCAGGACTGCTCACCAGGTGACTCTCCGCCAGGCACCCCGCCAGCCTCTCCGCTGTACCCGGCCTGGCAGACCTTCCCTGAAGAGGACTCGGACTCCCCTCAGTTCCGAAGGCGGGCACACACTTTCAGCCATCCCCCCTCAAGTACAAAGAGAAAGATCGCTTTACAGGATGGGCGATCTCAGGGTGTTCAGTCTCCTCTCCTGAGACAGAGTTCCATTGAACAGTGCAGGTGAGTCTGAACTTTCTTTCCTATTAGACTTGACATTGTTGATTTTGGTGAGAGTTGTGCTAGGAGGGAAATGCTGTTACACTAAAAATCATGTCCTATTTTCTGTAGAGGGAGGAGAAAGGCACTCTATAGACCTATCAATATGTTAAATGATGGTAGTCTAAATTATGCATTATGCATATTATTTGGAAGAAATCACAAAACCCCCGCAGTTAACAGAAAATCTCTAAGCAGAGGTTTAACACATATCAACAAACTATTTATGTTTAATAAAGGGAAAAGATTGAAGGGGGTTATCATGCAGTTATTTTGACTGAAATTTTGCTGACTGCACAAATTAGTCAATGGTTTCTAGATAACTATAAAGAAATGAAGTCAGCAAGTTTTAAAATAGCTAATTACTAGAACTTCCTGTTCACACAAAATCACATGATTAGATAAAAGCATATACTAGATTAATTTTAAAGTTGGGATAATCTTTTTGTTAAGTGCAAAATAACATATAAGAGATGATTCTTTTGGATTTCCTTCTAGAATAAAATAATTTTCCTTAATAATAAAGGCAAGGCATACCATAGTTGACAGGAAATATAGCAACCTGAAAAAGCTACTCTAAGAATTTGTGATATGTTATTTCGGAATTTATTTTATTATCTCAACTGTGTTAAACTATGTGTTAAAATTATGTATTGGATTTCTACAATAATGTACACACTTAATATCTTCTTCTCTTCTCACTATGTAACTGAAATAAAAATTTGTTTCCTAGAACTCATATCTTTTCTCTTCATTATATGTGAGAAGTCATTTAGATGATATGGTAGATACTATATGTGATATAGGCATTATAATGACTCTTAAATCTCATATTGATCACATAGAACAACTTTTCTAGTGTTAATTTCCAGAAATCATTAGGACATAAAGTTGGCAAAAAATGTTTTAAAGAAATGCTATAGGATATTAAGTAAAATAAGGCAAAACCTCCATTTCTTCCTATGTAAAGATAGCTCTTTGCATCATATTTTATAATATTTTTATAAAATATAAATGATATTATTTTAATATTAATATATAAAATATATTATGAACAAAAATAAAACAGGAATTACATTTGTATTCTGAGACAGTCAATCTCTTCTTTCCCAGGATTCAGGAATTTAAAATTCAGTAGGAACACTTCTACTAAATGGGATCTTTAGTTACCAAACAATCAGACAAAATATCCTTCAGAATGTCAGTTAAAATAATTATCAACTTATATTTTTAAAACTATGAGATTAAGGGAACATTTTGAGTTAAGCTGTTTATAGCAATGCAGTACAGTTTAGCAGATTTAATTTTTTCCAGTGCTGCATGGACTACATCTATTAAGTACCTTGGATGAACAAAACAAAATCAAAGAAAATGGAAATTGGTATTACAGTAAACTGAAATTTACATGCTAATTTCCAAAAGCAAAAAAAAAAAAAATGTTAGTCCTTTATTTTCAGAAAAGCTTATTACTATTTAATTTAAAATAATCAGGCCTTTGAAGTACTGATAACCTGCTTTTCCTTGTGGAATTTATTTCCTGTGATTATTTCCCATGAAATTTCGCTTACATATGAAAACAAACAACAATTTATCCTAAATTTTTTTAGAATGCATTAAAGACTAAGGCATGATATAAGAGATATGGCATAAATTAGGAAGCATAGCATTAGATTATGAAGCAATGGTATTGCACATAGAGAGTGTTAGCTTTCTCTGTCAGGTCCAATTCCATACTTTCTTTTCTTAGATAATTAATTGATATCAAGAGGCTATTTAATATATCTTTTTAGTGAACAAAATTCTTAACTGTTGTACCATAAATTAAAACAAATTTGCTGTATTTTCTGTGCTTAGCATTCTTCTATCAGGTCGACGCATTCACAAGGAGAGTAAATCTTCTTCTTCCAGTCTTCCAAGTCTTCATACTTCCTTCTCTGCCCCTTCCTTCTCTGCCCCCTCTTTCCTGAAAAGCTTTTACCAGAGTTCAGGTAGACTGTCCCCACAGTATGAAAATGAAATAAGGTGAGAGCAGTAGCCTCTGTTGGCAAAGAAAATTTTTTTCTAGAGTGCTTCTGGTATACTGATGTGCTAATAAAAATTAATAAATTTTGGAGTGACATCTATATATACTGCTTTATGCTAATTTCTAATTTGCTTTCCTAAATATTTGATTTGTTTCTGGGTTGAGTATCCTAATGAGAATTTTAAAAGTAGAAAATTAACCAAAGTGAAGATTTATTTAAAATCGGTAGTTTTCATGCTTTTTTCTAGTGTGGACCCTATCTTAATTTTCTCTCCAGACCTTAGAATCTTAAACGTGGGTATGGTGGTAGGTTGTTTGAGGCCTAGAGCTGATAATATTAAATAATAATTTTTTCTCATGAATCCCTGGATCTGCCTTTTGAAATTCCATAGTTCCTTAGAACAAAGTTTGAAAGCTACTGATAAATGACTGTGCCTAAGAAAGATGATTGATGCATGTTAGTCATTTTTTGAATGGTTTCAAGGAATTAATTATTTACCTGAACAATTTTTTTTGGTATGGACCTAGTATTTTGCATTTAAATGGATATGGGCTTCCAGAACCCACAATTCTAAATAACAGTTAGATGGATGGATAGGAATAAAGGGGTAGGGGAGAGGTTTGATGGTCATTTTTCATTCTAAAAAAGGGAATTTTAAAAATTGTTTATTCATTATGATGGTCAGTCACAATTTATAGTACATGAGAAGAGTAAACAATGAAGTTCCATTTAAAAGCAATGTATATGATAATTTCACTTACTAAACATTTTTTAATCTATTAAGTTTCAGGTACTGTGCTAAATGGTAGGATACTTAAAAAAAAGATTAAAAAAAAAGACTTCTTTCAAAGAATTTACAATTTAATGGGAGAGAGAACATGCAAATTATTATGCACAGACAAGATATATACAATGTAAATGAAAGGTAGTTTCAGAAAGTAGACAGTAACAGTGGGGGAAACAATGAAATTTCGATCCTTTGAAGAAATTTGGATTTTAGCTGGAGTTGTTGCAGAACTAGGAAATGAGAAGAGAAGAGAGAACATTCCATGCATGGGGGACAGCCATTGAAAATAACTAGATTGGTGGGGGTAAAGGTATGGTTTTGGGAAGATCAAGGGGGCTAGTGTCTCCTGTATTAAGGTGTACAAGGTGAGAGGTAAGATGTAAGACAACTAGGAGAATAGGAGGGGGCTAGGTTATGAAGGGCATGAATTCAAACAGAAGACTTGATTTTTGATCTTAGAGGAAATAGAATGTCACTGCAGTTTTGAGTGGGGAAGTGACATAGTCAGACCTGTGTTTTAGAAGTACATCTGAGTAGAGCGGAGAAAGATTTAAGACAGGTAGAGTGATCAGCAGGGCATTTCAATAGTCTGGGTATGTGGTGATGAGGGCCTGAAGTGTAAGAGTAGCAATGTCAGAGGAGAGAAGGGGGATGTATGTGAGAGATGTTACAAGGTTAACAGATGAAATCAACAGGCCTTGGGAAGATCAGGTATGGAAGGTGAGAGTAAGGAGGTGAAGATGATACCTAAGTTTTGAGCCTGGGTAATTGGAAGAATGATTGCTCCTTGGATAGTAATAAGGAAGTTTTAACAAGAGGACTATTGGAAATGGGAAGAGAATAAGTTCAGTTTGAAATTTCTATGAGATCTCTAGGTCAGGATATCCAATAGATGATTGGAAATTATACTAGAAGTCCACGGAGAGGTTAGGGCAGAATAAGTATATTTGAGAATGTTCAACAAAGAGATGATAAATAAAACTATGGGATCATATGCTATCACTAAGTGAAATAGTTTGGAGAGAGAAGAGGGCCCAAGACATTCTAGAAACATGCATTGGTGGCCATGATCTAAATTTTTTGTTTATACTTACATAGCATAAATTACCGTGGTTTTTGAGAACTTCTGATTCATAATGAGCAAAGATCTTTTTGTATAGGAGTTGACAACTTTGAAAACTGCACTGTCATATTCTGTTCTTCTAGCGTGTGGAGAATAGGAGTAGTAACTCTTTGTTGACTTGGCTGTAAGAAGCTGTGGTGATTATAGTTTTGAGGATGACAACTGTATATACATATATATATATATACACACACACACACATATATTTACATATGTTTATAGTTCATCAGAAGAGAGGGAATAATAGCTAACTTACATGATACTTAAAATGGATCCATGTGGCATTTTGGTCAGGTATGTTTCATGTTACAACTACATGTCACAAAAAATAAAGTATTTCATCAGCTCTTATATATAGTTCCATTTTTAGAGATCTCTACACCAAGTATCTGCTTTTCAAATGTATTTTCCCCACACTGGATGGAAAGATAATTTTCAACCTGTGTAGTTTTGAATCTGAACTTGCTGTACATTAGGGACAGAATTAATTTGTAATGAGAGAGATTGGGGAAGGAATGGAGATGGTTAGATTAATGTGGCAAAAATATTTAAACAGAACAACCCTTGAAAAGTATTCAGTGAATTTAGAGTAATCTTTTTTGTGTTCATAGCTATTAAATGTAAGCATGTAGGGCTATTTGTACAGTACCTTGTCTCTCATCTACCCCTACTTCTAGTCATTGATTGAAAGACTTGAGATAAAGCCTATGAGGCATCCAAGGACAGTATTGGATAAATCAGGGGTTTTTTTGTTTATTTTTTGGTGGGAAGAAAAGAGAAAAAGAGCAAAGAGAATCCCATTTTGCAAAAATATTATGCCTCCAAATAAGAAAATCTGTTAAAAATATTGCAGATCAAATTTGGATGGGGGAATGGAGAGGATAAAAAGTTATTTTACCTTTCAAAATTTGTTACTATATGTCATTTTAAAGTATGGGCATATTTATTTTTCTTTAGAATTATTTTCTGATATTCACATTTGCATATTCTCTCTAGACTGGTTTTGATATGGAAAATATAGAATCCAGAGGTACACACTAAATTTCATTGGAAATTATAATTCTGTTTATTGACTTACTTCAAAGGCCATGTTTATAGTGGAGTACTCTAGTAGTTTTGGAATAATTTTTTGTGAAATTGCTTTATTTTACCCCAAATCAAAGAACTCTAAACCTTTCAAACCAAACACTAGGAAGACTTTCTAAGAGCTATTGTGATAATCATATATACTAGGTGTCTTAAAATTCCCAGTGCAGTTTTAAGGTGGTTTTTTTTTTTTTTTTGCTTTTTTTTTTTGGTTGAGGCAATTGGGGTTAAGTGACTTGCCCAGAGTCACATAGGTACTAAGTGTAAAGTTTCTGAGATCTGATTTGAACTCAGGTCTTCCTGACTTCAGGGCTGGTGCTCTATTCACTAAGACACCTAGCTGCCCCTGCAGTTTTTAGTTTTAATAAGTTTTAAAACTGTTTTAAGACTTTTGGGACATCTTCTACTTAAATTGACTTGCAGAAATCTGGGGTTGGACAGTTTCTTAAGTTTGTACCCCAAACAACAGTTTGCTTCATCTTAATCTTTACCTTATTTTGTAAAAAAGTGAAATTTTAATAAATGATCTTGATTTTAGTTGAAAGTAGTTTCCTAATATACTACATGGGTTTCTAAGTATCTGTGACCAAACAAGATACCCAAATACTAAGCAATAGGACAATAATGCACAGTGCTCTAATAAAGTAGATGAATTTATGAATTTTTGTTGCTCACAATAAGTGTAATAACTGTAAGAAATAATACTTTTTTCAGAACTGTTATTTTGAATCTTGGGTATTTAAATTATTGTACGTGGTGTACTCTGTATAGGAAGTGAAAAGTAAAGGAGAATAAATATCATGTATCTTATTTCTAAAATGAAACATGGTGGCATGATAATCAGTTTATATAATGTATTTTATGTTAATTTGTTGTGATGCTTCTTAAAATTTTATCTAAAAGTTCTAGAATAATGTCTTGGAATAGTAACTTTATAGTTATTACTATCAAAGTTCATGAATACAAAGTAAATAATTATTCATCTTCATCTTTACTACTCTCTGCTAGAAAAATGAAATATCTTAGTCAAGATGTTCTGAAATAATTTCCTCACATTCATTTATAAAAATAGTGTAAGCTTTGATTTGGTGCCATTGTTGTTTGAATTATATCTACAAATCATCATAGGATCTTGAAACAAAGCATTATAATGCTTTACCATGATTTTAGACATATATCTTTACTGTTGTGCTAATGTCCTTCCTTGTTTTTTTTTTATTGCACTAGAATGAAGGACTCTGCTTCAGAATCAAGGTGATTGGAAGTTTTAAGTAGGCTAATGTGTCATGAAGGAAGCAGGCTCATTGATTTCATTTAGTTCCTATTGTCATTTAATCCTCTTTCCTTACACATCTGTTTTTTTATATTTAATATTTCTATCTTTCTTATTTTTAAAACATTTGTTGGGTATCTGTTGGGTGCATGACATTAGTTTGGATATTGTGGGAGTTCTATAATTAAGGGGATGTGTTCCCTGTTCTCAAGAAATTTATAAGTTTTTTTCTTAGTAATCCTATGAGAAGTCTGTTTCTACTCTTTTCTATGTTGACCTTTCCAGAAAAGTATTATGGCCTTCATCCCAAGATTGGTAATATTAATAATAAAATCCTTCTTTGTGGATCTTAATCCTATAGTTACCTAAAAAAAATCCCTATATAACATTTTTTCATTAATTTTATGATGATTATCAGATGAATAAAGTATTTCTGACTATTTCAGTACTCATCAGTGGATCAGGCTGGACCTGCTAAGGACTTTCAGATCCCTTTAAGCTAACTTCATAGAAAAGTAAGGCCAGGTCTTGGATCTTGGTTTCTTATTCACGCTTAGATAAGAGTTTGACTCTGCATCTTTGATAACTCAGAAGAAAATATCTTCATTTCCTCTTGACCCTTATATAAGTTTGGTGGATAAATGTCAGTAAGTTGTGGTTATATTAACTATAGTTGAGAATTATTTGCTAGATTTTATGTAGATATTATGATCTTTGAAAACAGAGTAAAATCAGTTTTTCAACTTTATTATTCTACTTTTTGACCTTTGTAAGAAGGTTGTGAATTTATCTGTTTTTCTTACTCAGACTGAGAAATCTCTTTTTAGTCTGGGTTTTAGAAAAGGAAGTTCACTACTTTGGTTATTTGTGTTATTCATGTTTTTCACTGTTCCATCGACTTAATATAACCTCTGTGCTTTCTATTAGTTTATCCATACAGCAGGTCAAATCTGCATTTATTTAGTCAGTAAAAGTTTCTTTAGGATAGCAAAACTGCATGAAGATAAAAGTCCATGTAGATGAAGTATAATTTAATGAATTGCTTTATCATGTTTTAGAGATCGTATCTTTTTTAGCATATTTATGAAACCTTTCAAAATATTTTGAAAGAGAAATATTTAATTTGCTCCTTTTGTAAACAGTTCTTTTCTTGTTCATCATATTCTGCAGATTTAATTTTGCCTTTTGTATTTTTTAAGTTGTTTTAGTTTCACACATAGCTTTCATTTAATCTTTTCTTAGCTACCAAAATTGTCACAATAAATGTTTCATTCTGATGGGGTATATTCTTTAATATCCATTGAAATATTTTTTTAGAAAAATGGCGTATGAAGCTATTTTCAGTAAATAACAAAAACATTTCAAGCCAGTTTTAGCAGTATGTACTGTCAGAGCTTCTACCTTGTCTGTGTTGATTTGTGATAGTCTGAAGATTTTACTTTGTTATTGGTCCTTAAATTCAAAAAAGAGTTAATGTGATGCGTAATAGTGCTAGCAATTTACAGAATTGGAGATATTGTAACCATTGATTCCTAGTGCGTGGTTACAAAATATCTTGAATCTAATGGGTGCATTATTACATTTTGTTTGGGATTTATCATGTTAATTTAGTAGCTCACATTGGGAGATTTTGTGCTTTTTTTTTTTTAACTCTATTGTATATTCAAAGTTATTTTTGAACTTAATTAGTTCATATCCCACTCATAGCATGAAATACCTCTTTTTGTTGATTGCAAGTAGAGAGAAGGATTTTCCCCACCTTCTATAATGGGAAAAGGGATCTGAGATTCTTTTTGTCCCTTCTAGATGACTGTGAAAAAGAATTGCATTTGTGTTTTGTAGATAACTATTATATTATCACAATCCATTTTAATTAGGATTTCTCATGTTTTATTCTGTTGATTAGTTTTCCTCTTTCTGATAGATAAGACTGTTAGCATAGAATATTTTCCATAGATATGTTCACTGGGTGAAATGTTTTATATTTTTGGAAACTAAAATAGGATAGAGGAAGAAAAGTTGATGTGTGTATATATGTGTGTGTGTGTGTGTGTATGTGTGTGTACAGTGAATATTAGTTGTTTTGGTTATTCAGCACTTCATATGGAACTTCTGACATATTAACACATTAATCCTCTTATAAGAAATCACATGATTACTTTTTAAAATACTGTTGCTCCAGAAGGAAGGGAAACATGATTGATAGTCTTTCAGTATTTAAGAAAAAAAAAAAAAAAAAAGGAATGACAGGAAATAAAATAACTCAAAGAATTTACATTAACTAGGCCTAGAGGGCTATAGAAAAAAGACATCTTTTATTTGTAAATCTGTATTTCTGTAAATCTAAGTATTCAAGATTTCTTAAATGAAGTGCAAAACTTACTAAAATCATGTTATCTTTTGTTTTTACAAGATATTTTGCATATCTAATTCCTAATATGGTTTGATGAAATTAAAAGAGAAATGAAAACCATTATCAGAGTTTGAAAAATATCCACTACTTTCCAACCTTACCCCCAACCTTACTTCTACATGCCTTGGCAAGAATACTTTTTATGATAAGCTATTCCTGGATGAGTTGGAATGAAGGAATTTAAGTATAACCACATTTGGATCAAGAGTAATTCAAATAGTTTTGATTCTTAGGATTGATGTTTTGTGCTTCTGGTTTTAGAAGCAAGGATGTCAGATAGTTGAAGACTGAATATAAAGTATCAATGTGAAAAAAAATTGCTACACTAAGTCACAAAAATTTACTAAATAATAAAATGGTAAAGAAACCATGTTATCAGTCTTACTCTGTAATTGCAGTCTTTAAATTTTCAATTGGAAAATAAAATAATTTCAAAATATAATTTTTAAATATTTAAAGTCATTGAATCTTTTGCATATTCATCCTTTAATTAGAGTGTTTTAAGCCATTTTATGTATTAGCTTCTGAGTGTAGGTTTAATTAGTTAATTAATAAATATCAAAACTTTTGTTTGTGCTCCTCAGTGTAAAAATTGTATTGAAAGTAGAAGAAAATTTTTAGTTCAGTGATTTCCTTTAAGCTACTTATGTTCAGAAATGAGCCATAATTAAATGTTGGATAATAAAAATGTGCTTCATTTACCTATTTTATGATATTTTTTTCTGAAGATTTTGTTTTTTCATAAATGTAATTTAAAGACATCAACACACTCCAGTTTAGCCTGTCATTTTATTAGTATTTCAAATAACGAAGAGAAAATTAGTGATCACTTGGAAATAAGTTTGAAGTATTATTAAATTACCAAAGTTTTATTGAATTTTTGAATTAATTTATCTTGATTTTTATTTGAATTGAAGCTATATAGAAGTAATTCAACAACTTTTAGGAGGCCTATTCTTTCAATTGAACTATCCTAGCTTATTGGCCATAAAATGAATACATTTCTACTATATTTGTTTTGCATTATAATCAAAATTGTTGCTTAATTATCAAATTGTTACATAATTGAAACTTTTTCTTTTTGCTTGTTAAGCACTTACAAGATATCTTTGTTTTTAAAATATTTTAATTTAAGAAAGAAACCATCCAACAATCTTATAAGTACACTAAGATATAGTATTGTACCCATTGTATTAATGTCCCATTACAGGTCTTGCAGTCTTATTGTCTTAAATGAAAGATTCATGCCCAAAGAGAGGTAGTAGTTGCTGAATAAAGTGCCCTATTTTTTCATCCTTATAATACATCCTCCTCCTTATGCACTATAAAATGTATCTAAACTGAAATACCCAAAACATGCCTTATACTTTTCCCCCTACATGCTTTTACTTATTCTATTACCTTGCTTAGAACAATTCCATATCCTTTTTTGCCTATTAAATTTCTACCCATCTTTTAAGGCCCAATTCAAATGCCATCTTCTCAGTGAATCCATCCCTAATTCATTCAGTTGATAATTACCTTCAAGTGCATTTATCCTCTATTATTATTTTTATTTTACTTATCTGTTTATGTGTTTTCTTCTAGTTAGTAAGGTTCATGAAGATAGGAACTATGTATTACTAAACTTCCTGGTATTCAATGCTTTCATATAATAAAGCTTAATTAATAATTATTGAATTGAATAATAAACTAAAAACTTATAAATTCTTAGAATTTATACATCACTACTCTCACATTCATTGAGAAGATAAGCAGGCCCTTTTTTATTTGTTTTACTTGTTAATCTCAGGAAATAGTTTTCATGACACTTTTGTTAAATGTGTATAGAATATAATATAGTAGTAGCAGAGTAGTAGGGTGTTTAAATCCTATCACAGGCAGCCTAGTTAAGGATAACTTTAGCAATCCCTAAAAGGAGAATATAGGTGCCAGTGCTCTCAAAAGAGGAAGTGAAGAATAACATACTTACATCAGTTATTTAAGAATATATGATTACATCAGTGTGAGGCTTCTGTCCTGTGACGCATATCACAACTCCTGGGTGTTTTGTGAATTCCTGTGGCAAAAAAACAAAACAAAATAAAAAACCCCATATTTTCCAAGGAGCAATTAGGCTTATAGGCCTTTTACAATATATTTAAGGTTAGTCATTACCAATTTAAAGCTTTTCAGCTTCTTACAACTGGCATAATCTTTTTGACAACCCTACTTTACTTACATATCATGAGCCATCTTTGAAGTAGAACTTAGAGAAAAGAACAACAATCATTCAGTTTATTTTAGCATTTCACTTCAGCAAATATTTACAAGTAACTCCTATATGCTAGACACTGTGATAGGTAATAGGAAAAAAAAATCAAAGGAAAAAAATGGTGGTACTATGGATATATGTACCCCCAAAAGACCAGTTGTCCCCACCCTAGAGAATTTATTATTCTCTTGAGATGTACCAGGAAACATTTGGATAAATACAGGATTTTTTTTTTTTCTGAAGCAATTGGGGTTAAGTGACTTGCCCAGAATCACATAGCTAGGGAAGTGCTAAGTGTCTGAGACCAGATTTGAACTCAGGTCCTCCAGACTTCAAGGCTGGTGCTCTATCCACTGTGCCACCTAGTTGCCCCAATACAAGATAATTTAAAGAGGGAGAACTGAGCTTTGGAATAAGGTCAGGATTCTAAATGATAAGTGTGAGGGAGTTCATTCTGGGATGGGAAATCAGTCAGTTAGCAAGTACTTGCTATTTTATAGTAACAATGCTTGGTCTAGAGAAAGTCAAAGCTGAAATGATTCCTGCTCTCAAGGAGATTACATTCTGAGCAGCCAGTTTGACTAGACTTTAGAGTATGCCAGGGGGAGAAATATGCAGTATCAGTAAACCGGAGGCATGTTGACAGTCAGTCAGCAAGTTTTTATTAAGTGTCTATTCTGCCAGACACAGTTCTAGGTATTAGGAATGCAAGTAAAGACAAAACCATTCCATGCTGTCAAAGAGCTTATATTCATGTGTGTGCATGTGTGTGTATATGTATGTGTACACATGCAGGAGTGTATATACATGTATTTACATATGTATTCATATATCCGCATATGTATGTGAGAAAGAGAGAGAGAGAGAGAGAGAGAGAGAGAGAGAGAGAGAGAGAGAGAGAGAAACAGAGATTCAGAGAGAAGATTCGAGAGAGACAGAGAGAGGGACTGTTCTTCAATTTCTCACTGAAATTGAAAAAATTGAGGTATTTTTTCTCATCATCTTCTTAGGCATATTGAGTAAGGCTTTTTGGGGAAAAAAAGCTTGAGCAATTTTTTTTCTGTCCCTAGTAGTGATTATTACATTATATTATTGTTTGATTTTATTGTTGGGTCTCATGTATAACTTTATCAATCAATACTTTGTGGGCTAGAGATAAAAACTGAGAATAGGGCAATCTTTCTTGTGCAGTGGAATGTATAAGGTTGATTAACACTTTTTATTATTATTTGGTATGATTTAGCTTATCTTCTTTTCGAAAAGACTAACAATTTGGAGATGTTAACAGTCATTGGCAAGAATGTTATGATCATTGTAATTCCCCTCATACAAGATAGTGAGAGAATAGAGGGAAAAACTTATCCTGTAGACTTATCCTTGCTCTTCTCTGAACTGGCAATCTTAAAAGGAATTTAGATATTCATTTATATCATTAGCACATTGCTTTGCTAAATTACAGTAGTCCATGTTCTAGAGGTTCACAGGGCCAGTAGTCAATAGCCATTTCTAAATTTTTTTTTTCTAATTTTGAGTATTGAATAGAGGTTTATGTATTCTGTGAAATGAGTAGAAACAGAAATGAACCTTTTATTATTGAGCTTATTAGCACAGGTCTAGTTAGTTCTCTTCATTATTTGGTCAGTGGTGCAGGGTCCTTGAGCAAAGGGAAGACAATCCCTGGTTATGCATTACTCCATTTTTCCTGTGGTTCATGTATATCTGGATTTTTGTTTGCCTGACATACAAACTGTGAATGCCTTGGGCTGCTATTTTGTTTAAAGTCCTTAATGATCAATTTCAAGTACCTTTCTGCTTTGAATATTTCTTCCCACAGTGATGGGGAGGGAAGGAAAAGAACTTCATCTACTTGTAGCAGTGACTCCTTAAATATTGGAGGGATCCCTGTAACTCCTCGACGTGTCTCTTGGAGGCAGCGCATTTTCCTTCGAGTTGCTTCTCCTATGAACAAATCTCCCTCAGCAATGCAGCATCAAGGTTTGTATGATATTAATGAAAATCTCCTCTGAGTATAATTCTTCAGGGTATAAAATGAAAATTCTGATATAGAAAGAAGTTTATGGTATTCTTTAAAATCTATTCTTGCTCTATATGGATAGGCAAATATAATATGGAATATAAAATATAGGAACACCTTGTTATTTCAAGAACAAATATAAGATCATATATTTGGATTTTAAAAGCTTTCACAACCTGATTCCCTTCTTATCTATCCAGTTTTTTTTTTTTTAATATTTTGATTCAGCAATACTGGTCTTGCACACAGTGCTCCATCTCTCAGCTGTTTTTTTTTCCATTATTTGTGTCCCATGTCTAGAATGCTCTCTGCTTATATACCTTTGCCTCTTGGCTTCCTTGGCTTTCTTAAAGGCCCAGACCAAATCCCATCTTCTCCTGGGAGGTCTCTACCACTTCTAGCGATGGCCCTCTGAAATTACCTCTTTATATCTTGTAGTACATAATACATACACATCTTCTTAATTAGAATGTGAATTCCTTGAGATCAGCGAATTATGTTTTTACCTTTGTATCCTTAACATTTAGTACAATACTTAGCAAATAGTTAAATGTATAATTTATGATAGTTGGTGGACTGATTTGACATTAATTATTGACTTGATTATCTCTATGTATGGATTTAATAAAAAGAATTAATATTACATAATATTTAAAAATATTAATTTCAGTCTTAAGGGATGATTTATTTCTAAAATACTTCAGTGTTATTTTTGAACATAAATAGATTTATCACAGAAGTGTTATATTATCAGGAGAAAACTAATTTAGTTGGAAGCACCTATCTTTAAAGTATTGTGAAAAAAGACACTGTGCATAAAGAGGAAGTGGTATAATTATGTGTGCTTTTGTTTCATTATAATAAGGAAGTATAGCAGGGGAATTCAGTCAGTTTACCTAAGTCATTGATTCAAATAACAGTCTGAAATGTTACCAGAGAAGTAAGTCAGCTTTTCTGAAAACACCCACTTGTGGTACATGAGATTCCCAATAGTTGAAGAAAAAAAATCTGTAATGCACTCTGTTAGTAAGAAGTACACATCATTATTTTAATTCTTTGTAGATGGACTTGACAGAAACGAACTTCTTCCTTTGTCTCCTCTTGCCCCGACCATGGAAGAGGATCCTCTTGTCTTATTCTTGCCTGATGAGGATGAACCAGAAAAAGTTGATGGGAGAAGAAAATCTGAAGAACTACGAAGTCTGTGGAAAAAAGCTATTCACCAACAAATTTTGTTGCTTCGAATGGAAAAAGAAAATCAGAAACTGGAAGGTTAGCCACTCAGAGAACCAGAATCAGAGATGATAATGCTGTAATTTAAGGATGTCATTTACACATTCACCTTGAACAGATTTGCTGCTTTTTTTCAGTGATATATTATTTTTGGATAGTGAATATATAAGAAAAGTCTAGCTTGAGGTGATTTAAGAGTTTGATTTGTGTTTAAATTGTGATAAGAGATCAGTTCTAAGTATAGAACTTTTTAAAAAAATGAAAAGATAAATAAAAGTAGTATTCATGTATTATTGAGTGTAACTCAGCTTTTAATAATTTTTAAGTGTGATGCAAAATAAGTTTAATTTTGAGGCAAATTTTGCTATTTAAATATGATTCATCATTATCAGATTTATTAAAAATCTACATAAGATTAATTTGAGTATTTTTAGTAGATTCCTTTTGGGGTATAATGTAAGAGCATTAACTTCTTAGCATCTATTAGAAATTCCCCTCTTTATACTATTTGTGATAATTTGTTTATTAAGAAAAGGCAACATGAAAGCAATTTGTCACTCTTGCCTTTGTTAATACCATATATGTTTTCTTTTCTTCTTTTTCCATGTTGGCTTTGACTGATAGAATCATTTAGGAGGTGTAATCCTGGTAGAATTCTGGGATCCTGTCTCAGATTCTTGAGAGGTCTGGAGGGTCCCAGGAAAGCCTCCTGGGCTTCATTTTCTTCCCCTGTAAAATGGGGATCATGTTAGCATTTACATTCCAGATGAGACAGCACAAGTAAAGTGCTTTATAAATCTCAAAGAAGAATATAAATACTATTGTGATTCTTATTTGACTCTATGGACATAGAAGTACAAGCCTCCCTCCATATAATGATCCTCTTTCTTTTCTAAGAACCTTCTAAAATAGCTTCAATAATAATAATTCACTTTATATAGCAACTTGTTTCACAAAGTACTTTACAAAGTATTCTACAATCCTAGGGCATGAATATTAAAATTTTTTGTTACCTAGGTTTTGTAGATGAAGAAACATACGAA